>NW_027660297.1:0-14506 GCF_963210335.1 Falco punctatus | reverse complement strand
GGTCTGTCAGAGGTCTGTCAGAGCCAGCAGGGGGTGTCTCCCCCCCCCACCCCCACCCCGGGGGGGTCTTGGGGTCACCCCCTCCCCATTTTGGAGGGGGGGTGGGGGGTGGGGGGTGGGGGGCGGTCCTTAGGGTGCCTCGTGGGTGGGGTGGGCTGCGGGACCCCGGTGTTGCCCCCCACCCCAGCTGGGGGTAGCAAGAAGGGGGCAGCGGGTTAGTAAGGGGGTGGGGGGGTCCCAGTGCTCCCAGTGCCCTCCCAGTGCCCACCTAGTTCCCTCCCAGTGCTCCCAGTGCCATCCTAGTTCCCTCCCAGTGCTCTCAGTGCCCCCCCAGTGCCCTCCCAATGTTCCCAGTGCCCCCCTAGTTCCCTCCCAGTGCCTCCCCAGTACCCTCCCAGTGCTCCCAGTGCCCCCCTAGTTCCCTCCCAGTGCCCTCCCAGTGCTGCCAGTGCCCCCCTAGTTCCCTCCCAGTGCTCCCAGTACCCTCCCAGTGCTCCCAGTGACCCCCTAGTTCCCCCCCAGTGCCCTCCCAGTGCTGCCAGTGCCTCCCCAGTACCCTCCCAGTGCTCCCAGTGACCCCCTAGTTCCCCCCCAGTGCCCTCGGAGTGCTCCCAGTGCCTCCCCAGTACCCTCCCAGTGCTCCCAGTGACCCCCTAGTTCCCCCCAGTGCCCCCCCCGGTGCCCTCGGAGTGCTTCCCAGTGCATCCCCAGTACCCTCCCAGTGCTCCCAGTAACCCCCTAGTTCCCTCCCAGTGCCCTCCCAGTGCTCCCAGTGCCTCCCCAGTACCCTCCTAGTGCTCCCAGTGCCCCCCCGGTGCCCTCCCAGTGCTCCCCTAGTTCCCTCCCAGTGCTCCCAGTACCCTCCCAGTGCTCCCAGTGCCCACCTGGGCCAGCTTCTTCATCATGTGGGCGAAGACGTGGAGGAAGCCGACGACGGCGTCCCAGAGGCGGCTGTGGGCCAGGCTCTGCTGGTTGCCCGTGCAGGGACCCTGCAGGTGGTGGGTGCTGGAACCGGGACCCCCAGGGACCACCCCGGGGGCACTTGGGGACAGTGGGACCCCTGGGGAGTCCTGGGACCCCCAGGGAACTGGGAGCCCTGGGATACTGGCGGGTCCTGAGGACCCCAGGGGCTCTGGGGACATGGGGACCCCCAGGGACATGGAGACCCCTGGGACACTGACGTCCTTGGGGACCCCCAGGGAACTGGGACCCCCAGGGACACTGGGAGCCCTGAGATACTGGTGGGTCCTGGGGACCCCAGGGGCTCTGGGGACATGGGGACCCCCAGGGACATGGAGACCCCTGGGACACTGGGCTCCTTGGGGACCCCCAGGGAACTGGGACCCCCAGGGACACTGGGAGCCCTGAGATACTGGTGGGTCCTGGGGACCCCAGGGGCTTTGGGGACATGGGGACCCCCAGGGACATGGAGACCCCTGGGACACTGACGTCCTTGGGGACCCCCAGGGAACTGGGACCCCCAGGGACACTGGGAGCCCTGAGATACTGGCGGGTCCTGGGGACCCCAGGGGCTCTGGGGACATGGGGACCCTCAGGGACATGGAGACCCCTGGGACACTGACGTCCTTGGGGACCCCCAGGACATCAGGACCCCTGGGATACTGACGTCCTTGGGGACCCCCAGGGAACTGGGACCCCCTGGGACACGGGAGCCCTGGGATACTGGTGGGTCCTGGGGACCCCAGGGGCTCTGGGGACATGGGGACCCTCAGGGACATGGAGACCCCTGGGACACTGACGTCCTTGGGGACCCCCAGGGAACTGGGACCCCTGGGACACTGGGAGCCCTGGGATACTGGCGGGTCCTGGGGACCCCAGGGGCTCTGGGGACATGGGGACCCCCAGGGACATGGAGACCCCTGGGACACTGATGTCCTTGGGGACCCCCAGGGAACTGGGACCCCCAGGGACACTGGGAGCCCTGAGATACTGGTGGGTCCTGGGGACCCCAAGGGCTCTGGGGACATGGGGACCCTCAGGGACATGGAGACCCCTGGGACACTGGGCTCCTTGGGGACCCCCAGGGAACTGGGACCCCCAGGGACACTGGGAGCCCTGGGATACTGGCGGGTCCTGGGGACCCCAGGGGCTCTGGGGACATGGGGACCCTCAGGGACATGGAGACCCCTGGGACACTGACGTCCTTGGGGACCCCCAGGACATCAGGACCCCTGGGATACTGACGTCCTTGGGGACCCCCAGGGAACTGGGACCCCCTGGGACACGGGAGCCCTGGGATACTGGTGGGTCCTGGGGACCCCAGGGGCTCTGGGGACATGGGGACCCTCAGGGACATGGAGACCCCTGGGACACTGACGTCCTTGGGGACCCCCAGGGAACTGGGACCCCTGGGACACTGGGAGCCCTGGGATACTGGCGGGTCCTGGGGACCCCAGGGGCTCTGGGGACATGGGGACCCCCAGGGACATGGAGACCCCTGGGACACTGATGTCCTTGGGGACCCCCAGGGAACTGGGACCCCCAGGGACACTGGGAGCCCTGAGATACTGGTGGGTCCTGGGGACCCCAAGGGCTCTGGGGACATGGGGACCCTCAGGGACATGGAGACCCCTGGGACACTGGGCTCCTTGGGGACCCCCAGGGAACTGGGACCCCCAGGGACACTGGGAGCCCTGGGATACTGGCGGGTCCTGGGGACCCCAGGGGCTCTGGGGACATGGGGACCCCCAGGGACATGGAGACCCCTGGGACACTGATGTCCTTGGGGACCCCCAGGGAACTGGGACCCCCAGGGACACTGGGAGCCCTGAGATACTGGTGGGTCCTGGGGACCCCAGGGGCTCTGGGGACATGGGGACCCCCAGGGACATGGAGACCCCTGGGACACTGATGTCCTTGGGGACCCCCAGGGAACTGGGACCCCCAGGGACACTGGGAGCCCTGAGATACTGGTGGGTCCTGGGGACCCCAGGGGCTCTGGGGACATGGGGACCCCCAGGGACATGGAGACCCCTGGGACACTGGGCTCCTTGGGGACCCCCAGGGAACTGGGACCCCCAGGGACACTGACGTCCTTGGGGACCCCCAGGGAACTGGGACCCCCAGGGACACTGGGAGCCCTGGGATACTGGTGGGTCCTGGGGTCCCCAGGGGCTTTGGGGACACGGGGACCCCCAGGGACAGGGAGACCCCTGGGACACTGACATCCTTGGGGACCCCCAGGGTCATCAGGGTCTTCGGGGACCTCCAAGCCCATCAGGACCCCTGGGACACCACCAGGTCCTTGGCGACCCTCAGGGTCACCACAGCGGGCTGTGCCCCGCCCCCCCTCCCCCCCCCACACACACACTGCCTGTCTGTGCCTGCCGAGGGGCTGGGGGGGTCGGTGTGGGGCTGGGGGCTGGGGGTCCGTGGGGTGGGGGAGGGGTCTGACCTGGATGTACTCGGTGAGGCTGTTGAAGACCTGCTTGGCCACGGCCATGGCCTTGGAGAAGTTGCGCTTCCCCTGCTCGTCGATCACGTCCTTCCCCGAGTAGTACCAGTAGAAATCGCTGATGGACTCCTGGGGGGAGGGGGGGGGACGTCAGGGGGGGGGGTGGGGGGCAGGGGGGGGGAGGGGAGGGACACACAGGGGGGGTACTGGCATGGGGAGAGGGGGAGGAGGGCACTGGGACATGGGGGGATGGGGATGGAGTGGGACACAGGGGGAGGGGGGGGGGCACCGGGGGATGGGGGGAGGGCACTGGGACATGGGGGGATGGGGATGGAGGGGGACACAGGGGGAGGGGGGGGGCAGCGGGGGATGGGGGGATGGGGGGCACCGGGACATGGTGGGATGTGGGGGGGGGGGCACCGGGACATGGTGGGGGGAGGGGGGACACCGGGACACAGGGGGATGGGGATGGAGTGGGACACAGGGGGAGGGGGGGGCACAGGGGTATGGGGGATGGGGGGGGGGGGCACCGGGACATGGTGGGGGGAGGGGGGGCACCGGGACATGGGTGGATGGGGATGGAGGGGGACACAGGGGGAGGGGGGGGCACCGGGGGATGGGGGGATGGGGGGGGGGCACTGGGATGCGGGGGGATGGGGATGGAGGGGGACACGGCGGGGGGGGGGGGGGCACTGGCACACGGGGGGATGGGGAGGGGGGGCCCCGGGACATGGGGGGATGGGGGGGGGGGCAATGTGACATGGGGGGATGGGGACAGGGGGGCACTGGGGACGGGGGGGCCACCAGCACCGGGAGGACACGTGCCCAGGGCCGCGGGTCCGAGCTGGGGGTGTGGGGCAGGGACAGGGATTTGGGGGGGGGGAGGGGCAGGCTGGAGGACCCGGGGGGGTCTGGGGGGGGGTCTGGGGGGGGGGTCCTGGGGGGGGGCTACCTGCAGGCGCAGCAGGTAGTCCACGGTGCAGATGATGATGTTGATGGTGGTCGTGTTCCCCGTCTGGGTGCGCAGATAGTTCTGGAAATCTGGGGGGGGGGGAGGGGGGAGGGGTGAAGTGTGACACCATGGTGGGGGGACACCCCCCCCCATGTGGGGGGGACACCCCGTGAGGTGACACCACCCACCCCCACGGCCCCCCCCTGCTGCTCCTCAGCAATTCCCCTGAAGCCCCTTCCCCACCCTAGAGCCCCCGGTGTCCCCCTCCCCGTGTCCCCCCAGTGTCTCCCAGTGTCCCCCAGTGTCTCCCAGTGTCCCCCAGTGTCCCCCAGTGTCCCCTCACCGTTGTTGTGCCCCTCGCACAGGAGCTGGAGCAGCCGGAACAGATCCTGCGTGAACTCGTCGTCCGACATCACCTTCTCCCCTGGGGTCACGCAGGGACAAGGTCGGGGTCACGCGGGGACAAGGTCGGGGTCACACGAGGACACGGGGGGACACGGGGGGATGACAAGGCCAGGCCGCGCTGGGGTGGCCACGGGGTGACACCCCGGGGGGGGGTGGGGGGGTGGAGACGGGGGATGGGGGGTGGGGGGGTGACAGCGACGCGCCCAGGTGGCACAGGGACACCCCAGGGTGGCAGCAGGGACACTGGGGTGGCACGGGGACATACTGGGAGAGGATGGGGACACCCTGGGGTGGCACAGGATGACACTGGGACAGGATGGGGACACTGGGGTGGCACAGGGACATACTGGGAGAGGACGGGAACACCCTGGGGTGGCACAGGATGACACTGGGACAGGATGAGGACACTTGGGTGGCACGGGGACATACTGGGAGAGGATGGGGACACCCTGGGGTGGCACAGGGACATACTGGGGTGTCACAGGGACACAGTGGGGTGGCACTGGGACATACTGGGAGAGGATGGGGACACCCTGGGGTGGCACAGGATGACACTGGGACAGGATGGGGACAGTGGGGTGGCACAGGGACACAGTGGGGTGGCACAGGGACATACTGGGAGAGGGCGGGGACACCCTGGGGTGGCACAGGGAGACACTGGGACAGGATGGGGACACTGGGGTGGCACAGGGACATACTGGGAGAGGGCGGGGACACCCTGGGGTGGCACAGGGAGACACTGGGACAGGATGGGGACACTGGGGTGGCACAGGGACATACTGGGAGAGGACGGGGACACTCTGGGGTGGCACAGGGAGACACTGGGAGAGGATGGGGACAGTGGGGTGGCACAGGGACATACTGGGAGAGGGCGGGGACACCCTGGGGTGGCACAGGGAGACACTGGGACAGGATGGGGACACTGGGGTGGCACAGGGACATACTGGGAGAGGGCGGGGACACCCTGGGGTGGCACAGGGAGACACTGGGACAGGATGGGGACACTGGGGTGGCACAGGGACATACTGGGAGAGGACGGGAACACCCTGGGGTGGCACAGGGACATACTGGGGTGTCACAGGGACACAGTGGGGTGGCACTGGGACATACTGGGAGAGGATGGGGACACCCTGGGGTGGCACAGGATGACACTGGGACAGGATGGGGACAGTGGGGTGGCACAGGGACATACTGGGAGAGGACGGGGACACTCTGGGGTGGCACAGGGAGACACTGGGAGAGGATGGGGACAGTGGGGTGGCACAGGGACACAGTGGGGTGGCACAGGGACATACTGGGAGAGGGCGGGGACACCCTGGGGTGGCACAGGGAGACACTGGGACAGGATGGGGACACTGGGGTGGCACAGGGACATACTGGGAGAGGGCGGGGACACCCTGGGGTGGCACAGGGAGACACTGGGACAGGATGGGGACACTGGGGTGGCACAGGGACATACTGGGAGAGGACGGGAACACACTGGGGTGGCACAGGGACATACTGGGGTGTCACAGGGACACAGTGGGGTGGCACTGGGACATACTGGGAGAGGATGGGGACACCCTGGGGTGGCACAGGGACACAGTGGGGTGGCACTGGGACATACTGGGAGGGGATGGGGACACCCTGGGGTGGCACAGGATGACACTGGGACAGGATGGGGACAGTGGGGTGGCACAGGGACATACTGGGAGAGGACGGGGACACCCTGGGGTGGCACAGGGACATACTGGGGGGGCAGGGGGGACATGGGGTGGACATGGGGGGTGGCAGGGGACACACGGGGGGTGGCAGGGGACACACGGGGGGGCAGTGGGGACACGGGGGTGGCAGGGGGGCAGGGGGGTGGGGGTGGGGACAGGGGGTTAGCACGGGGAGGGGCAGGCGGGGGAGGAGCAGGGACAGCACGCTGCGGGGGAGGGGCAGCGCTGCGGTGCTGGGGACAGGGTGGGGGGGCCACGTCGGTGCCACCCCCCTCCAGTGCCCCCTATAGCGGCACCCTATGGACCCTACAGCGGCACCCCCAGCCCTACAGCCCCTATATCCCCTGCACTCCCTATAGCCCCTATAGCCTCTATAGCCCCTATACCCCTATATCCCCTATATGGCCCCCCAGCCCTACAGCCCCTATAGCCCCTGCACTCCCTATAGCCCCTATAGCCTCTATAGCCCCTATACCCCTATATCCCCTATATGGCCCCCCAGCCCTACAGCCCCTATAGCCCCTGCACTCCCTATAGCCCCTATAGCCCCTATAGCCCCTATGTCCCCTATAGCCTCTATACCCCCTATATCCCCTATAGCCCCTATAGCCTCTATAGCCCCTATAGCCCCTATATCCCCTATACCCCCTATAGCCTCTATACCCCCTATACCCCCTATAACCCCTATACCCCCTATAGCCCCTATAGCCTCTATACCTCCTATACCCCCTATAGCCCCTATAGCCTCTATACCCCCTATAGCCCCTATATCCCCTATACCCCCTATATCCTCTATAGCCTCTATACCCCCTATATCCCCTATATGGCCCCCCAGCCCTACAGCCCCTATATCCCCTGCACTCCCTATAGCCCCTATAGCCTCTATAGCCCCTATACCCCTATATCCCCTATATGGCCCCCCAGCCCTACAGCCCCTATAGCCCCTGCACTCCCTATAGCCCCTATAGCCCCTATAGCCCCTATGTCCCCTATAGCCTCTATACCCCCTATATCCCCTATAGCCCCTATAGCCTCTATAGCCCCTATAGCCCCTATATCCCCTATACCCCCTATAGCCTCTATACCCCCTATACCCCCTATAGCCCCTATACCCCCTATAGCCCCTATAGCCTCTATACCTCCTATACCCCCTATAGCCCCTATAGCCTCTATACCCCCTATATCCCCTATACCCCCTATATCCTCTATAGCCTCTATACCCCCTATATCCCCTATATGCCCCCCCAGCCCTACAGCCCCTATAGCCCCTACACTCCCTATATCCCCTATACCTCCTATTGCCCCTATATCCCCTATATCCCCTATACCCCCTATATCGCCTATGTCCCCTATATCCCTTATGTCCCCTATATCCCCTATACCCCCTATACCCCCTATATCCCCTATACCCCCTACATCTCCTATGTCCCCTATATCCCCTATACCCCCTATACCCCCTATATCTCCTATGTCCCCTATACCCCCTATACCCCCTATATCCCCTATACCCCCTATATCCCCTATGTCCCCTATACCCCCTATACCCCCTATATCTCCTATGTCCCCTATATCCCCTATACCCCCTATATCCCCTATGTCCCCTATACCCCCTATATCTCCTATGTCCCCTATAGCCCCTATACCCCCTATGTCCCCTATGTCCCCTATACCCCCTATACCCCCTATATCCCCTATGTCCCCTATACCCCCTATATCTCCTATGTCCCCTATACCCCCTATATCCCCTATATCTCCTATATCTCCTATATCCCCTATACCCCCTATGTCCCCTATGTCCCCTATACCCCCTATATCTCCTATGTCCCCTATACCCCCTATATCCCCTATATCTCCTATATCTCCTATGTCCCCTATACCCCCTATATCTCCTATGTCCCCTATACCCCCTATGTCCCCTATACCCCCTATGTCCCCTATAGCCCCTATACCCCCATGACGACGCGTATTTACCGTTCTCACGGCTGATGACTGTCACCGGCAGCCGCGGCGGGAGAGAAGGGGAGAGAGGAGGTGAGCGGGGGGGGCACGGGGGGGGGGGGGCGTTAGGGGGGGCATCGGGATGGGGGGGGGGGTGTTAGGGGTGGGGGGGGCACCAGGCTCGGGGGGGGCAGGCATTAGGACCCAGGGGGGGCTGTTAGGGGTCAAGGGGGGCAATAGGGATTGAGGGGGGGCAATAGGGAGCCGGGGGGGCATTAGGGATTTGGGGGGGGGCAATAGGGAGCCAAGGGGGGTCATTAGGGACTTGGGGGGGGGCATTAGGGAGCCGGGGGGGCAATAGGGAGCCGGGGGGGGCAATAGGGATTTGGGAGGAGGGCAATAGGGAGCCGGGGAGGGGCATTAGGGAGCCGGGGGGGCATTAGGGATTTGGGGGGGGGCATTAGGGATTTGGGGGGGGGCAATAGGGAGCCAAGGGGGGGCATTAGGGATTTGGGGGGGGGCATTCGGGATTTGGGAGGGGGCAATAGGGAGCCAAGGGGGGGCATTAGGGATTTGGGGGGGGGCATTCGGGATTTGGGAGGGGGCAATAGGGAGCCGGGGGGGCAATAGGGATTTGGGGGGGGGCATTAGGGAGCCGGGGGGGCAATAGGGATTTGGGGGGGGGGGGGCATTAGGGATTTGGGAGGGGGCAATAGGGAGCCGGGGGGGCAATAGGGATTTGGGGGGGGGGGGCATTAGGGAGCCGGGGGGGCAATAGGGATTTGCGGGGGGGGGCATTAGGGATTTGGGAGGGGGCATTAGGGATTTGGGGGGGGGGCAATAGGGAGCCGGGGGGGCAATAGGGATTTGGGGGAGGGGGGCGTTAGGGATTTGGGGGGGGCAATAGGGAGCCGGGGGGGCAATAGGGATTTTGGGGGGGGGCAATAGGGAGCCGGGGGGGCAATAGGGATTTGGGGGGGGGGGGCAATTAGAATTTGGGGAGGGGCACGAGGGGCTCAGAGGCACATCAATAGCGGGGGGGGGGGCTCAGGGGGCAGCACAGCGGGGGGGGGGGGTGAACAATGAAGCCCCCCCAGTTGCAGCCCCCTCCCTCCCCCCCATCCCATAGGGCAGTGGAATGGGGGGGGGGGGTGGTCCCCAGGGAGGGTCCCTGGGGGGGAGGGGTCCCCGGGGAGGGGGGTGTCCATGGGGGGGAGGGGTCCCCGGGGGGGGTGTGTCCCTGGGGGGGGGGGGGGGGCAGCCCCCCACTCACTTGTCCCCTCCTCCGTCACCATGCCCAGCCCCTCCGCCTTGTTCTGCCGCTCGAAGGCATTGAGGTCCAGGACGCTGCGGGGGGGGGGAGGGGGGGTCACCAGGGGGGTCCCCAAAACCCACCCAGCCCCCTCCCTCCCCCACAGCTGGACCCGCCCCCCCCCAGGGGTCCCGAAGGTCTTGGGGACACCCCACCCACCCCCCAAAGCTCTGGGGCACCCAGGGAGGGGGAGGGACAGCCAAGGGGCGGGGGGGGGGGGTCCCCAGGTCTGTAGGGGGGGTCCTGAGGGTCCTGGGGGGGGCCTGAGGGTCCTGGGGGGGGCTTGATTCCCACGGGGGGACCCCAAAACCCACGGGGGGACTCTCATGCCCCTGGGGGGACCCCAAAACCCACAAAGGGACCCTGATTCCCACGGGGGGACCCCCAAATCCACGGGGGGACTCCCACGCCCCTGGGAGGAGCCTGATTCCCACGGGGGGACCCCAATTCCCCTGGGGGGACCCCAAAACCCACAAAGGGACCCAGATTCCCACGGGGGGACCCCAAAACCCACGGGGGGACCCCGATGCCCACAGGGGTCTCTGATTCCCATGGAGGGACCCCGATTCCCACGGGGGGACCCCAACGCCCCTGGGGGGACCCCAAAACCCACAAAGGGACCCAGATTCCCACGGGGGGACCCCCAAATCCACGGGGGGACTCCCATGCCCCTGGGAGGAGCCTGATTCCCACGGGGGGACCCCAAAACCCACGGGGGGACCCCAAAACGTGACCCCAATGCCCCTGGGGGGACCCCAAAACCCACGAAGGGACCCTGATTCCCACGGGGGGACCCTGATTCCCATGGGGGGGGACCCCAAAATGAGACCCCCAACGCCCCTGGGGGGACCCCAAAACCCACAAAGGGACCCTGATTCCCACGGGGGGACCCCAAAACCCACGGGGGGACCCCGATGCCCACAGGGGTCTCTGATTCCCGTGCAGGGACCCCAAAGCCCACGGGGGGACCCTGATGCCTGGGGGGGGACCCCGATTCCCACGGGGGGACCCCAATGCCCCTGGGGGGACCCCAAAACCCACGGGGGGACCCCGATTCCCACGGGGGGACCCCAATGCCCCTGGGGGGACCCCAAAACCCACAAAGGGACCCTGATTCCCACGGGGGGACCCCTAAACCCACGGGGGGACCCAAAACGTGACCCCAATGCCCCTGGGGGGACCCCAAAACCCACAAAGGGACCCAGATTCCCATGGGGGGACCCCAAATCCACGGGGGGACCCCGATTCCCACGGGGGGACCCCGAAGCCAGCGGGGGGACCCCGGTTCCCGCGGGGGGACCCCAACAGCCGCGCGGCACCTGCAGGTCTGCATCAGCGCCTGGATGCTCTGGAAGAAGCCGACCTCCCGCTTCTCCTTCAGGTAGTCCAGCATTTTCTGGGGGGGACACGGCGGTGGGCACGGGGACACGGCACGGGGGACAGGGGGACAGGGGGACATGGCGTGGGGACAGGGGGACATGGGGACATGGGGACAGGGGGACATGGGGACAGGGGGACATGGGGACTTGGGGATAGGGCATGGGGACATGGGGACGTGGGGACAGGGGGTGGGGGACATGTGATGGGGACACGGGATGGGGACATGGGGACATGGGGACAGGGGATGGGGACACGGGATGGGGACATGGGGACAGGGGATGGGGACATGGGATGGGGACATGGGGACATGGCATGGGGACAGGGGATGGGGACATGGGTACATGGGGACAGGGGATGGGGACATGGGCATGGGGACAGGGGATGGGGACATGGGATGGGGACATGGGGACATGGGGACAGGGGATGGGGACACGGGATGGGGACATGGGGACAGGGGATGGGGACATGGGATGGGGACATGGGGACATGGCATGGGGACAGGGGATGGGGACATGGGTACATGGGGACAGGGGATGGGGACATGGGCATGGGGACAGGGGATGGGGACATGGGATGGGGACATGGGGACAGGGGATGGAGACAGGGGATGGGGACATGGGCATGGGGACAGGGGGACACATGGGGACACGGGGACATGGGGACAGGGGGACACATGGGGACAGGGGGACACACAGGGACACAGGGACATGGGGACACAGGGACATGGGGACAGGGGGACACACAGGGACACAGGGACATGGGGACACAGGAACATGGGGACAGGGGGACACACGGGGACACAGGAACATGGGGACAGGGGGACACACGGGGACACGGGGACACACGGGGACACGGCGCCCACCTGCTGCACCTCGGCGTTGCCCCCGTTGAGGATGGAGATGCCCAACTTGAGGGTGGAGGACACCATGTCCCCTCGCTCCCCTGCCAAGGCCACCAGCGTCACAGCCCCCGCGGGGGGGGTGGGGTCCCCATGCCCCCCCCCCCCGGACCTGGGGGGCGGGGGGGGGGAGTTCCCATGGGTGGGGGTTGGGGTCCCGTGGGGGGGGGTCTCACCCTTGCAGGCGCTGATCATCTGCAGCACCATCTCGGCCGCCCCCCGCGTGTGCAGCCGGGCTTGCTGGTACAGCAGCTTCTGCTTCTCCATCTCCTTCTCCTGGGGGGGGGGAGGGGAGGGGGGGGGGTTAGGGGGTCGGGGGGGGGGGTCCCGGGGGGTCGGGGGGGGGCGGGGGGGCTCAGGGTGCCCCCGCACCCACCTCGAAGGAATCTTCCGCCTCTTCCTCCTGCTTCTCCTCTTCCTCCTTCTCCTCCTCTTCCCCTTCCTCAATGTGGCAGCTCTGGGGGGGGGGGGGGGATAATAATTGGGGGGGGGGGGGGATAATAATTGGGGGGGGAATAATAATTGGGGGGGGGATAATAATTGGGGGGGGGGATAATAATTGGGGGGGGAATAATTGGGGGGGGAATAATAATTGGGGGGGGGATAATAATTGGGGGGGGATAATAATTGGGGGGGGGAATAATTGGGGGGGGAATAATTGGGGGGGGGGATACTCGTGGGGGGGTCTCCACACTGACAGCCCCCCAGCACCGTGTGGGGGGCCCCACAACCCCTAGGGACCCCCGCAAGGTGAAGGGATGGGTGCCCCCCCCCGGGGGAAAGGGGGGAGGTTGGGGGGGGGGGGATATTTGGGGGGGGGGGTAATTTGGGGGGGGGATATTTGGGGGGGGGGATATTTTGGGGGGTATTTTTGCGGGGGGGGGAGGGATATTTGGGGGGGGATATTTTTTCGGGGGATTTTGGGGGGGGGGATTTTCGGGGGTGGCTATTTTGGGGGGGGGATATTTGGGGGTATTTTTGGGGGGATATTTGGGGGGCTATTTTTGGGGGGGGTATATTTTGGGGGGGATATTTTTTGGGGGGGATTTTTTAGGGGAATATTTGGGGGGGATATTTTTTGGGGGGTATATTTTTGGGGGGGATATTTGGGGGGTATTTTGGGGGGGCTATTTTTTTGGGGGGATATTTGGGGGGATTTGGGGGGGATATTTGGGGGGGCTATTTTTTGGGGGGTATATTTTGGGGGGGGATATTTGGGGGTATATTTTGGGGGGGCTATTTTTTGTGGGGGATATTTGGGGGGTATTTTGGGGGGGGATATTTGGGGGGTATTTTGGGGGGGGATATTTGGGGGTATTTTTGGGGGGGATATTTGGGGGGTATATTTTGGGGGGGCTATTTTTTGGGGGGATATTTGGGGGTTATTTTGGGGGGGCTATTTTAGGGGGGGATATTTTGGGGGGGCTATTTTTTGGGGGGCTATTTTTGGGGGGAGATACTGGGGAGTATTTTGGGGGGGATATTTTGGGGGGCTATTTTTTGGGGGGCTATTTTTGGGGGGGTATATTTTGGGGGGATATTTGGGGGTATTTAGGGGGGGATATATTTGGGGGGGTATTTTTGGGGGGGTCTATTTTGGGGGGGATATTTGGGGGGATTTTTTGGGGGGGATATTTTTGGGGGATATTTGGGGGTATTTTTTGGGGGGGATATTTTGGGGGGATATTTTTTGGGGGGGGTATATTTTTTGGGGGGATATTTTGGGGGTATTTTTGGGGGGGATATTTGGGAGGTATTTTGGGGGGGGTATTTTGGGGGAGATATTTGGGGGGGGATATTTGGGGGGTATATTTGGGGGGTATATTTGGGGGGGGCTATTTTTTGGGGGGATATTTGGGGGGTATTTTGGGGGGCTATTTTAGGGGGGATATTTTGGGGGGGCTATTTTTTGGGGGGCTATTTTTGGGGGGTATATTTTGGGGGGATATTTGGGGGTATTTGGGGGGGGATATATTTGGGGGGTATTTTTTGGGGGGGCTATTTTGGGGGCTATTTTTGGGGTATTTTTTGGGGGGGCTATTTTGGGGGGGATATTTGGGGGTATTTTTTGGGGGGATATTTTGGGGGGGATATATTTGGGGGGGATATTTTTGGAGGGGGGATATTTGGTGTGTATTTTTTGGGGGGGTATATTTTTTGGGGGGGGTATTTTTTTGGCAGGGGGGATTTGGGGGGGGGGGGATATTTTTTTTTGGGGGGGGGGGTCAGGACCCACCTTGGCCATGATGCCAGCGTACGCCATGTACAAATGATCCTTCTCCAACTTACTGTGGGGGGGGGACGTGGGTCAGAGGGGTGCAGCGGGACCCCCCCCACCCCCTCCAGCCCCCCCCCCCCCCCCACCGAGGGGGGTCCCGGGGGGGGGTGGGGGGTCCCGATGCGCCCCCCCCCCACCTTTTCTCGGTCAGCGCCGTCCGGCTGAAGTGCAGGATGAGCTGGTGCAGGGGGTCCGGCTTCTTATCCCGCTCTTCCTCCTCCTCCT
>NW_027660298.1:0-95515 GCF_963210335.1 Falco punctatus | reverse complement strand
GGGTTAAGGTTAGACTCTTAGTGTTAGGGTTAGACTCTTAGGGTTAGGGTTAGGGTTAGGGTTAGACTCTTAGGGTTAAACTTTTATGTTTAGGGTTAGACTGTTAGCGTTAGAGTTAGGGTTAGGGTTAGACTCTTAGGGTTAGGGTTAGACTGTTAGGGTTAGGGTTAGGGTTAGGGTTAGACTCTTAGGGTTAGGGTTAGACTCTTAGGGTTAGGGTTAGGGTTAGGGTTAGGGTTAGGGTTAGACTCAGGGTTAGGGTTAGACTCTTAGGGTTAGGTTTAGGGTTAGGGTTAGACTCTTAGGGTTAGGGTTAGACTCTTAGGGTTAGGGTAGGGTTAGCGTTAGACTCTTAGGGTTAGGGTTAGGGTTAGGGTCAGGGTTAGGGTTAGGGTTAGGGTTAGGGTTAGACTCTTAGGGTTAGGGTTAGGGTTAAGGTTAGACTCTTAGTGTTAGGGTTAGACTCTTAGGGTTAGGGTTAGGGTTAGACTCTAAGGGTTAGGGTTTGGGTTAGACTGTTAGGGTTAGAGTTAGGGTTAGGGTTAAACTCTTAGGGTTAGACTCTTAGGGTTAGGGTTAGACTGTTAGGGTTAGGGTTAGGGTTAGGGTTAGACTCTTAGGGTTAGGGTTAGACTCTTCGGGTTAGGGTTAGGGTTAGGGTTAGACTCTTAGGGTTAGGGTCAGGGTTAGGGTTAGGGTTAGGGTTAGACTCTTAGGGTTAGGGTTAGGGTTAAGGTTAGACACTTAGTGTTAGGGTTAGAATCTTAGGGATAGGGTTAGGGTTACGGTTAGACTCTTAGGGTTAGGGTTAGGGTTAGACTGTTAGGGTTAGGGTTAGGGTTAGGGTTAGACTCTTAGGGTTAAACTCTTATGTTTAGGGTTAGACTGTTAGGGTTAGAGTTAGGGTTAGGTTTAGACTCTTAGGGTTAGACTCTTAGGGTTAGGGTTAGACTGTTAGGGTTAGGGTTAGGGTTAGGGTTAGGGTTAGACTCTTAGGGTTAGGGTTAGACTCTTAGGGTTAGGGTTAGGGTTAGGGTTAGACTCAGGGTTACGGTTAGACTCTTAGGGTTAGGGTTATGGTTAGGGTTAGACTCTTAGGGTTAGGCTTAGGTTTAGGGTTAGACTCTTAGGATTAGGGTTAGGGTTAGGGTTAGGGTTAGGGTTAGGGTTAGACTCAGGCTCTTCGGGTTAGGGTTAGACTCAGGCTCTTAGGGTTAGGGTTAGACGCAGGCTCTTAGGGTTAGGGTTAGATTCAGGCTCTTAGGGTTAGGGATAGACTCAGGCTCTTAGCGTGAGGGTTAGACTCAGGCTCTTAGGGTTAGGGTTAGACTCAGGCTCTTAGGGTGAGGGTTAGACTCAGGCTCTTAGGGTTAGGGTTAGACTCAGGCTCTTAGGGTTAGGGTTAGACTCAGGCTCTTCGGGTTAGGGTTAGACTCAGGCTCTTCGGGTTAGGGTTAGACTCAGGCTCTTAGGGTGAGGGTTAGACTCAGGCTCTTAGGGTGAGGGTTAGACTCAGGCTCTTAGGGTTAGGGTTAGACTCAGGCTCTTAGGGTTAGGGTTAGACTCAGTACTATATATTTGGGTACTGCAGCCGCCGCTGTTGGTGGAGCGCTGCTGCCATCTAGCGAAATATAATTGGGTACTGCAGCCGGCCCTGTTGGTGGAGCGCTGCTGCCATGTAGCGAAATATATTTGGGTACTGCAGCCGGCCCTGTTGGTGGAGCGCTGCTGCCATCTAGCGAAATACATTTGGGTACTGCAGCCGCCCTTTTGGTGGAGCGCTGCTGCCATCTAGCCAAATATACTTGGGTATTGCAGCCGTCCCTGTTGGTGGAGCTCTGCTGCCATCTAGCGAAATATACTTGGGTACTGCAGCCGCCCTTTTGGTGAAGCGCTGCTGCCATCTAGCGAAATATACTTGGGTACTGCAGCCGGCGCTGTTGGTGGAGCGCTGCTGCCATCTAGCGAAATGTAATTGGGTACTGCAGCCGCCCGGTTGGTGGAGCGCTGCTGCCATCTAGCGAAATATACTTGGGTACTGCAGCCGGCGCTGTTGGTGGAGCGCTGCTGCCATCTAGCGAAATGTAATTGGGTACTGCAGCCGCCCTTTTGGTGGAGCGCTGCTGCCATCTAGCGAAATGTATTGGGTACTGCAGCCGCCCTTTTGGTGGAGCGCTGCTGCCATCTAGCGACATATACTTGGGTACTGCAGCCGGCGCTGTTGGTGGAGCGCTGCTGCCATCTAGCGAAATATATTTGGGTACTGCGGCCGCCCGGTTGGTGGAGCGCTGCTGCCATCTAGCGAAATATAATTGGGTACTGCAGCCGGCCCTGTTGGTGGAGCGCTGCTGCCATCTAGCGAAATGTAGTTGGGTACTGCAGCCGTCCTTCTGGTGGAGCGCTGCTGCCATCTAGCGAAATATATTTGGGTACTGCAGCCGCCCTTTTGGTGGAGCGCTGCTGCCATCTAGCGAAATATACTTGGGTACTGCAACCGGCCCTGTTGGTGGAGCGCTGCTGCCATCTAGCGAAATGTAATTGGGTACTGCAGCCGCCCTTTTGGTGGAGCGCTGCTGCCATCTAGCGAAATGTAATTGGGTACTGCAGCCGCCCGGTTGGTGGAGCGCTGCTGCCATCTAGCGGCATATACTTGGGTACTGCAGGCGGCCCGGTTGGTGGAGCGCTGCTGCCATCTAGCGAAATATACTTGGGTACTGCAGCCGCCCTTTTGGTGGAGCGCTGCTGCCATCTAGCGAAATATACTTGGGTACTGCAGCCGGCCCTGTTGGTGGAGCGCTGCTGCCATCTAGCGAAATATATTTGGGTACTGCAGGCGGCCCCTTTTGGTGGAGCGCTGCTGCCATCTAGCGAAATATATTTGGGTACTGCAGCCGGCTCTGTTGGTGGAGCGCTGCTGCCATCTAGCGAAATATACTTGGGTACTTCAGCCGGCCGGTTGGTGGAGCGCTGCTGCCATCAAGCGAAATATAATTGGGTACTGCAGCCGCCCGGTTGGTGGAGCGCTGCTGCCATCTAGCGAAATATATTTGGGTACTGCAGCCGCCCTTTTGGTGGAGCGCTGCTGCCATCTAGCGAAATATATTTGGGTACTGCAGCCGGCTCTGTTGGTGGAGCGCTGCTGCCATCTAGCGAAATATACTTGGGTACTTCAGCCGGGGTTAGGGTTAGGGTTAAGGTTAGACTGTTAGGGTTAGGGTTAGGGTTAGACTCTTAGGGTTAGACTCTTAGGGTTAGGGTTAGACTCTTAGGGTTAGGGTTAGGGTTAGGGTTAGACTCTTAGGGTTAGGGTTAGACTCTTAGGGTTAGGGTTAGGGTTAGGGTTAGACTCTTAGGGTTAGGGTTAGACTCTTAGGGTTAGGGTAGGGTTAGGGTTAGACTCTTAGGGTTAGGGTTAGGGTTAGGGTTAGACTCTTAAGGTTAGGGTCAGGGTTAGGGTTAGGGTTAGGGTTAGGGTTAGACTCTTAGGGTTAGGGTTAGGGTTAAGGTTAGACTCTTAGTGTTAGGGTTAGACTCTTAGGGTTAGGGTTAGGGTTAGGGTTAGACTCTTAGGGTTAGGGTTAGGGTTAGACTGTTAGGGTTAGGGTTAGGGTTAGGGTTAGACTCTTAGGGTTAAACTTTTATGTTTAGGGTTAGACTGTTAGCGTTAGAGTTAGGGTTAGGGTTAGACTCTTAGGGTTAGGGTTAGACTGTTAGGGTTAGGGTTAGGGTTAGGGTTAGACTCTTAGGGTTAGGGTTAGACTCTTAGGGTTAGGGTTAGGGTTAGGGTTAGGGTTAGGGTTAGACTCAGGGTTAGGGTTAGACTCTTAGGGTTAGGTTTAGGGTTAGGGTTAGACTCTTAGGGTTAGGGTTAGACTCTTAGGGTTAGGGTAGGGTTAGCGTTAGACTCTTAGGGTTAGGGTTAGGGTTAGGGTCAGGGTTAGGGTTAGGGTTAGGGTTAGGGTTAGACTCTTAGGGTTAGGGTTAGGGTTAAGGTTAGACTCTTAGTGTTAGGGTTAGACTCTTAGGGTTAGGGTTAGGGTTAGACTCTAAGGGTTAGGGTTTGGGTTAGACTGTTAGGGTTAGAGTTAGGGTTAGGGTTAGACTCTTAGGGTTAGACACTTAGGGTTAGGGTTAGACTGTTAGGGTTAGGGTTAGGGTTAGGGTTAGACTCTTAGGGTTAGGGTTAGACTCTTCGGGTTAGGGTTAGGGTTAGGGTTAGACTCAGGGTTAGGATTAGACTCTTAGGGTTAGGGTTAGGGTTAGGGTTAGACTGTTAGGGTTAGGGTTAGGGTTAGGGTTAGACTCTTAGGGTTAAACTCTTATGTTTAGGGTTAGACTGTTAGGGTTAGAGTTAGGGTTAGGGTTAGACTCTTAGGGTTAGACTCTTAGGGCTAGGGTTAGACTGTTAGGGTTAGGGTTAGGGTTAGGGTTAGACTCTTAGGGTTAGGGTTAGACTCTTAGGGTTAGGGTTAGGGTTAGGGTTAGACTCAGGGTTAGGGTTAGACTCTTAGGGTTAGGGTTAGGGTTAGGGTTAGACTCTTAGGGTTAGGGTTAGGGTTAGGCTTTTAGGGTTAGGATTAGGGTTAGGGTTAGGGTTAGGGTTAGACTGTTAGGGTTAGGGTTAGGGTTAGGGTTAGACTCGTAGGGTTAGGGTTAGACTCAGGCTCTTAGGGTTAGGGTTAGACTCAGGCTCTTAGGTTTCGCTAGATGGCAGCAGCGCTCCACCAACCGGGCGGCTGCAGTACCCAGGTATATTTCGCTAGATGGCAGCAGCGCTCCACCAACAGCGCCGGCTGCAGTACCCAAGTATATTTCGCTAGATGGCAGCAGCGCTCCACCAACAGGGCCGGCTGCAGTACCCAAATATATTTCGCTAGATGGCAGCAGCGCTCCACCAACAGCGCCGGCTGCAGTACCCAATTACATTCCGCTAGATGGCAGCAGCGCTCCACCAAACGGGCGGCTGCAGTACCCAAGTATATTTCGCTAGATGGCAGCAGCGCTCCACCAACAGCGCCGTTTGCAGTACCGAAGTATATTTCGCTAGATGGCAGCAGCGCTCCACCAACCGGCCGGCTGCAGTACTCAAGTATATTACGCTAGATGGCAGCAGCGCTCCACCAAAAGGGCGGCTGCAGTACCCAATTACATTTCGCTAGATGGCAGCAGCGCTCTACCAAAAGAGCGGCTGCAGTACCCAAATATATTTCGCTAGATGGCAGCAGCGCTCCACCAACAGCGCCGGCTGCAGTACCCTAGTATATTTCGCTAGATAGCAGCAGCGCTCCACCAAAAGGGTTAGGGTTAGACTCAGGCTCTTAGGGTTAGGGTTAGACTCAGGCTCTTAGGGTTAGACTCAGGCTCTTAGGGTTAGGGTTAGACTCAGGCTCTTAGGGTTAGGGTTAGACTCAGGCTTTTCGGGTTAGGGTTAGACTCAGGCTCTTAGGGTTAGGGTTAGACTCAGGCTCTTCGGGTTAGGGTTAGACTCAGGCTCTTAGGGTGAGGGTTAGACTCAGGCTCTTAGGGTTAGGGTTAGACTCAGGCTCTTAGGGTTAGGGTTAGACTCAGGCTCTTAGGGTGAGGGTTAGACTCAGGCTCTTAGGGTGAGGGTTAGACTCAGGCTCTTCGGGTTAGGGTTCGACTCAGGCTCTTAGGGTGAGGGTTCGACTCAGGCTCTTAGGGTGAGGGTTAGACTCAGGCTCTTAGGGTTAGGGTTAGACGCAGGCTCTTAGGGTTAGGGTTAGACTCAGGCTCTTCGGGTTAGGGTTAGACTCAGGCTCTTAGGGTGAGGGTTCGACTCAGGCTCTTAGGGTTAGGGTTAGACTCAGGCTCTTAGGGTTAGGGTTAGACTCAGGCTCTTAGGGTGAGGGTTAGACTCAGGCTCTTAGGGTTAGGCTTAGACTCAGGCTCTTAGGGTTAGGGTTAGACTCAGGCTCTTAGGGTTAGGGTTCGACTCAGGCTCTTAGGGTGAGGGTTAGACTCAGGCTCTTAGGGTTAGGGTTAGACTCAGGCTCTTAGGGTTAGGGTTAGACGCAGGCTCTTAGGGTTAGGGTTAGACTCAGGCTCTTAGGGTTAGGGTTAGACTCAGGCTCTTAGGGTTAGGGTTAGACTCAGGCTCTTAGGGTTAGGGTTAGACTCAGGCTCTTAGGGTGAGGGTTAGACTCAGGCTCTTAGGGTTAGGGTTAGACTCAGGCTCTTAGGGTTAGGGTTAGACTCAGGCTCTTAGAGTTTAGGGTTAGACTCAGGCTCTTAGGGTTAGGGTTAGACTCAGGCTCTTAGGGTGAGGGTTAGACTCAGGTTCTTCGGGTTAGGGTTAGATTCAGGCTTTTAGGGTTAGGGTTAGACTCAGGCTCTTCGGGTTAGGGTTAGACTCAGGCTCTTCGGGTTAGGGTTAGACTCAGGCTCTTAGGGTTAGGGTCAGACTCAGGCTCTTAGGGTGAGGGTTAGACTCAGGCTCTTAGGGTGAGGGTTAGACTCAGGCTCTTAGGGTTAGGGTTAGACGCAGGCTCTTCGGGTTAGGGTTAGACTCAGGCTCTTAGGGTTAGGGTTAGACTCAGGCTCTTAGGGTTAGACTCAGGCTCTTAGGGTGAGGGTTAGACTCAGGCTCTTAGGGTTAGGGTTAGACTCAGGCTCTTAGGGTGAGGGTTAGACTCAGGCTCTTAGGGTGAGGGTTAGACTCAGGCTCTTAGGGTGAGGGTTAGACTCAGGCTCTTCGGGTTAGGGTTCGACTCAGGCTCTTAGGGTGAGGGTTAGACTCAGGCTCTTAGGGTGAGGGTTAGACTCAGGCTCTTAGGGTTAGGGTTAGACGCAGGCTCTTAGGGTTAGGGTTAGACTCAGGCTCTTAGGGTGAGGGTTAGACTAAGGCTCTTAGGGTGAGGGTTAGACTCAGGCTCTTCGGGTTAGGGTTAGACTCAGGCTCTTCGGGTTAGGGTTAGACTCAGGCTCTTAGGGTGAGGGTTAGACTCAGGCTCTTAGGGTTAGGGTTAGACTCAGGCTCTTAGGGTTAGGGTTCGACTCAGGCTCTTAGGGTGAGGGTTAGACTCAGGCTCTTAGGGTGAGGGTTAGACTCAGGCTCTTAGGGTTAGGGTTAGACTCAGGCTCTTAGGGTGAGGGTTAGACTCAGGCTCTTAGGGTGAGGGTTAGACTCAGGCTCTTAGGGTTAGGGTTAGACGCAGGCTCTTAGGGTTAGGGTTAGACTCAGGCTCTTAGGGTTAGGGTTAGACTCAGGCTCTTAGGGTTAGGGTTAGACTCAGGCTCTTAGGGTGAGGGTTAGACTCAGGCTCTTCGGGTTAGGGTTAGACTCAGGCTCTTAGGGTGAGGGTTAGACTCAGGCTCTTAGGGTTAGGGTTCGACTCAGGCTCTTAGGGTTAGGGTTAGACTCAGGCTCTTAGGGTGAGGGTTAGACTCAGGCTCTTAGGGTTAGGGTTAGACTCAGGCTCTTAGGGTTAGGGTTAGACGCAGGCTCTTAGGGTTAGGGTTAGACTCAGGCTCTTAGGGCGAGGGTTAGACTCAGGCTCTTAGGGTGAGGGTTAGACTCAGGCTCTTAGGGTTAGGCTTAGACTCAGGCTCTTAGGGTTAGGGTTAGACTCAGGCTCTTAGGGTTAGGGTTCGACTCAGGCTCTTAGGGTGAGGGTTAGACTCAGGCTCTTAGGGTTAGGGTTAGACTCAGGCTCTTAGGGTTAGGGTTAGACGCAGGCTCTTAGGGTTAGGGTTAGACTCAGGCTCTTAGGGTTAGGGTTAGACTCAGGCTCTTAGGGTTAGGGTTAGACTCAGGCTCTTAGGGTTAGGGTTAGACTCAGGCTCTTAGGGTGAGGGTTAGACTCAGGCTCTTAGGGTTAGGGTTAGACTCAGGCTCTTAGGGTTAGGGTTAGACTCAGGCTCTTAGAGTTTAGGGTTAGACTCAGGCTCTTAGGGTTAGGGTTAGACTCAGGCTCTTAGGGTGAGGGTTAGACTCAGGTTCTTCGGGTTAGGGTTAGATTCAGGCTTTTAGGGTTAGGGTTAGACTCAGGCTCTTCGGGTTAGGGTTAGACTCAGGCTCTTCGGGTTAGGGTTAGACTCAGGCTCTTAGGGTTAGGGTCAGACTCAGGCTCTTAGGGTGAGGGTTAGACTCAGGCTCTTAGGGTGAGGGTTAGACTCAGGCTCTTAGGGTTAGGGTTAGACGCAGGCTCTTCGGGTTAGGGTTAGACTCAGGCTCTTAGGGTTAGGGTTAGACTCAGGCTCTTAGGGTTAGACTCAGGCTCTTAGGGTGAGGGTTAGACTCAGGCTCTTAGGGTTAGGGTTAGACTCAGGCTCTTAGGGTTAGGGTTAGACTCAGGCTCTTAGGGTGAGGGTTAGACTCAGGCTCTTAGGGTTAGGGTTAGACTCAGGCTCTTAGGGTTAGGGTTAGACGCAGGCTCTTAGGGTTAGGGTTAGACTCAGGCTCTTAGGGCGAGGGTTAGACTCAGGCTCTTAGGGTGAGGGTTAGACTCAGGCTCTTAGGGTTAGGCTTAGACTCAGGCTCTTAGGGTTAGGGTTAGACTCAGGCTCTTAGGGTTAGGGTTCGACTCAGGCTCTTAGGGTGAGGGTTAGACTCAGGCTCTTAGGGTTAGGGTTAGACTCAGGCTCTTAGGGTTAGGGTTAGACGCAGGCTCTTAGGGTTAGGGTTAGACTCAGGCTCTTAGGGTTAGGGTTAGACTCAGGCTCTTAGGGTTAGGGTTAGACTCAGGCTCTTAGGGTTAGGGTTAGACTCAGGCTCTTAGGGTGAGGGTTAGACTCAGGCTCTTAGGGTTAGGGTTAGACTCAGGCTCTTAGGGTTAGGGTTAGACTCAGGCTCTTAGAGTTTAGGGTTAGACTCAGGCTCTTAGGGTTAGGGTTAGACTCAGGCTCTTAGGGTGAGGGTTAGACTCAGGTTCTTCGGGTTAGGGTTAGATTCAGGCTTTTAGGGTTAGGGTTAGACTCAGGCTCTTCGGGTTAGGGTTAGACTCAGGCTCTTCGGGTTAGGGTTAGACTCAGGCTCTTAGGGTTAGGGTCAGACTCAGGCTCTTAGGGTGAGGGTTAGACTCAGGCTCTTAGGGTGAGGGTTAGACTCAGGCTCTTAGGGTTAGGGTTAGACGCAGGCTCTTCGGGTTAGGGTTAGACTCAGGCTCTTAGGGTTAGGGTTAGACTCAGGCTCTTAGGGTTAGACTCAGGCTCTTAGGGTGAGGGTTAGACTCAGGCTCTTAGGGTTAGGGTTAGACTCAGGCTCTTAGGGTGAGGGTTAGACTCAGGCTCTTAGGGTGAGGGTTAGACTCAGGCTCTTAGGGTGAGGGTTAGACTCAGGCTCTTCGGGTTAGGGTTCGACTCAGGCTCTTAGGGTGAGGGTTAGACTCAGGCTCTTAGGGTGAGGGTTAGACTCAGGCTCTTAGGGTTAGGGTTAGACGCAGGCTCTTAGGGTTAGGGTTAGACTCAGGCTCTTAGGGTTAGGGTTAGACTCAGGCTCTTAGGGTTAGGGTTAGACTCAGGCTCTTAGGGTTAGGGTTAGACTCAGGCTCTTAGGGTGAGGGTTAGACTCAGGCTCTTAGGGTGAGGGTTAGACTCAGGCTCTTAGGGTTAGGGTTAGACTCAGGCTCTTAGGGTTAGGGTTAGACTCAGGCTCTTAGGGTGAGGGTTAGACTCAGGCTCTTAGGGTGAGGGTTAGACTCAGGCTCTTAGGGTTAGGGTTAGACTCAGGCTCTTCGGGTTAGGGTTAGACTCAGGCTCTTAGGGTGAGGGTTAGACTCAGGCTCTTAGGGTTAGGGTTAGACTCAGGCTCTTAGGGTGAGGGTTAGACTCAGGCTCTTAGGGTGAGGGTTAGACTAAGGCTCTTAGGGTGAGGGTTAGACTCAGGCTCTTAGGGTTAGGGTTAGACTCAGGCTCTTCGGGTTAGGGTTAGACTCAGGCTCTTAGGGTGAGGGTTAGACTCAGGCTCTTAGGGTTAGGGTTAGACTCAGGCTCTTAGGGTTAGGGTTCGACTCAGGCTCTTAGGGTGAGGGTTAGACTCAGGCTCTTAGGGTGAGGGTTAGACTCAGGCTCTTAGGGTTAGGGTTAGACTCAGGCTCTTAGGGTGAGGGTTAGACTCAGGCTCTTAGGGTGAGGGTTAGACTCAGGCTCTTAGGGTTAGGGTTAGACGCAGGCTCTTAGGGTTAGGGTTAGACTCAGGCTCTTAGGGTTAGGGTTAGACTCAGGCTCTTAGGGTTAGGGTTAGACTCAGGCTCTTAGGGTGAGGGTTAGACTCAGGCTCTTCGGGTTAGGGTTAGACTCAGGCTCTTAGGGTGAGGGTTAGACTCAGGCTCTTAGGGTTAGGGTTCGACTCAGGCTCTTAGGGTTAGGGTTAGACTCAGGCTCTTAGGGTGAGGGTTAGACTCAGGCTCTTAGGGTTAGGGTTAGACTCAGGCTCTTAGGGTTAGGGTTAGACGCAGGCTCTTAGGGTTAGGGTTAGACTCAGGCTCTTAGGGCGAGGGTTAGACTCAGGCTCTTAGGGTTAGGGTTAGACTCAGGCTCTTAGGGTTAGGGTTAGACTCAGGCTCTTAGGGTGAGGGTTAGACTCAGGCTCTTAGGGTTAGGGTTAGACTCAGGCTCTTCGGGTTAGGGTTAGACTCAGGCTCTTAGGGTGAGGGTTAGACTCAGGCTCTTAGGGTTAGGGTTAGACTCAGGCTCTTAGGGTGAGGGTTAGACTCAGGCTCTTAGGGTTAGGGTTAGACTCAGGCTCTTAGGGTGAGGGTTAGACTCAGGCTCTTCGGGTTACGGTTCGACTCAGGCTCTTAGGGTTAGGGTTAGACTCAGGCTCTTAGGGTGAGGGTTAGACTCAGGCTCTTCGGGTTAGGGTTAGACTCAGGCTCTTAGGGTGAGGGTTAGACTCAGGCTCTTAGGGTTAGGGTTAGACTCAGGCTCTTAGGGTTAGGGTTAGACTCAGGCTCTTAGGGTTAGGGTTAGACTCAGGCTCTTAGGGTTAGGGTTAGACTCAGGCTCTTAGGGTGAGGGTTAGACTCAGGCTCTTAGGGTTAGGGTTAGACTCAGGCTCTTAGGGTGAGGGTTAGACTCAGGCTCTTAGGGTGAGGGTTAGACTAAGGCTCTTAGGGTGAGGGTTAGACTCAGGCTCTTAGGGTTAGGGTTAGACTCAGGCTCTTAGGGTTAGGGTTAGACTCAGGCTCTTAGGGTGAGGGTTAGACTCAGGCTCTTAGGGTTAGGGTTAGACTCAGGCTCTTAGGGTTAGGGTTAGACTCAGGCTCTTAGGGTTAGGGTTCGACTCAGGCTCTTCGGGTGAGGGTTAGACTCAGGCTCTTAGGGTTAGGGTTAGACTCAGGCTCTTAGGGTGAGGGTTAGACTCAGGCTCTTAGGGTTAGGGTTAGACGCAGGCTCTTAGGGTTAGGGTTAGACTCAGGCTCTTAGGGTTAGGGTTAGACTCAGGCTCTTAGGGTTAGGGTTAGACTCAGGCTCTTAGGGTTAGGGTTAGACTCAGGCTCTTAGAGTTTAGGGTTAGACTCAGGCTCTTAGGGTGAGGGTTAGACTCAGGCTCTTAGGGTTAGGGTTAGACTCAGGTTCTTCGGGTTAGGGTTAGATTCAGGCTTTTAGGGTTAGGGTTAGACTCAGGCTCTTCGGGTTAGGGTTAGACTCAGGCTCTTCGGGTTAGGGTTCGACTCAGGCTCTTAGGGTTAGGGTTAGACTCAGGCTCTTAGGGTTAGGGTTAGACTCAGGCTCTTAGGGTGAGGGTTAGACTCAGGCTCTTAGGGTTAGGGTTAGACGCAGGCTCTTAGGGTTAGGGTTAGACTCAGGCTCTTAGGGTTAGGGTTAGACTCAGGCTCTTAGGGTTAGGGTTAAACTCAGGCTCTTAGGGTGAGGGTTAGACTCAGGCTCTTAGGGTTAGGGTTAGACTCAGGCTCTTAGGGTGAGGGTTAGACTCAGGCTCTTAGGGTGAGGGTTAGACTCAGGCTCTTAGGGTTAGGGTTCGACTCAGGCTCTTAGGGTTAGGGTTCGACTCAGGCTCTTAGGGTGAGGGTTAGACTCAGGCTCTTAGGGTGAGGGTTAGACTCAGGCTCTTAGGGTTAGGGTTAGACGCAGGCTCTTAGGGTTAGGGTTAGACTCAGGCTCTTAGGGTTAGGGTTAGACTCAGGCTCTTAGGGTTAGGGTTAGACTCAGGCTCTTAGGGTTAGGGTTAGACTCAGGCTCTTAGGGTGAGGGTTAGACTCAGGCTCTTAGGGTGAGGGTTAGACTCAGGCTCTTCGGGTTAGGGTTAGACTCAGGCTCTTAGGGTTAGGGTTAGACTCAGGCTCTTAGGGTTAGGGTTAGACTCAGGCTCTTAGGGTGAGGGTTAGACTCAGGCTCTTAGGGTGAGGGTTAGACTCAGGCTCTTAGGGTTAGGGTTAGACTCAGGCTCTTCGGGTTAGGGTTAGACTCAGGCTCTTAGGGTTAGGGTTAGACTCAGGCTCTTAGGGTTAGGGTTAGACTCAGGCTCTTAGGGTGAGGGTTAGACTCAGGCTCTTAGGGTGAGGGTTAGACTAAGGCTCTTAGGGTGAGGGTTAGACTCAGGCTCTTAGGGTTAGGGTTAGACTCAGGCTCTTCGGGTTAGGGTTAGACTCAGGCTCTTAGGGTTAGGGTTAGACTCAGGCTCTTAGGGTGAGGGTTAGACTCAGGCTCTTAGGGTTAGGGTTAGACTCAGGCTCTTAGGGTTCGGGTTCGACTCAGGCTCTTAGGGTGAGGGTTAGACTCAGGCTCTTCGGGTTAGGGTTAGACTCAGGCTCTTAGGGTTAGGGTTAGACTCAGGCTCTTAGGGCGAGGGTTAGACTCAGGCTCTTAGGGTTAGGGTTAGACTCAGGCTCTTAGGGTTAGGGTTAGACTCAGGCTCTTAGGGTGAGGGTTAGACTCAGGCTCTTAGGGTTAGGGTTAGACTCAGGCTCTTAGGGTTAGGGTTAGACTCAGGCTCTTAGAGTTTAGGGTTAGACTCAGGCTCTTAGGGTTAGGGTTAGACTCAGGCTCTTAGGGTTAGGGTTAGACTCAGGTTCTTCGGGTTAGGGTTAGATTCAGGCTTTTAGGGTTAGGGTTAGACTCAGGCTCTTCGGGTTAGGGTTAGACTCAGGCTCTTAGGGTTAGGGTTAGACTCAGGCTCTTAGGGTTAGGGTTAGACTCAGGCTCTTAGGGTGAGGGTTAGACTCAGGCTCTTAGGGTGAGGGTTAGACTCAGGCTCTTCGGGTTAGGGTTAGACTCAGGCTCTTAGGGTTAGGGTTAGACTCAGGCTCTTAGGGTTAGGGTTAGACTCAGGCTCTTAGGGTGAGGGTTAGACTCAGGCTCTTAGGGTGAGGGTTAGACTCAGGCTCTTAGGGTTAGGGTTAGACTCAGGCTCTTCGGGTTAGGGTTAGACTCAGGCTCTTAGGGTGAGGGTTAGACTCAGGCTCTTAGGGTTAGGGTTAGACTCAGGCTCTTAGGGTGAGGGTTAGACTCAGGCTCTTAGGGTGAGGGTTAGACTAAGGCTCTTAGGGTGAGGGTTAGACTCAGGCTCTTAGGGTTAGGGTTAGACTCAGGCTCTTAGGGTTAGGGTTAGACTCAGGCTCTTAGGGTTAGGGTTAGACTCAGGCTCTTAGGGTGAGGGTTAGACTCAGGCTCTTCGGGTGAGGGTTAGACTCAGGCTCTTAGGGTGAGGGTTAGACTCAGGCTCTTAGGGTGAGGGTTAGACTCAGGCTCTTAGGGTTAGGGTTAGACGCAGGCTCTTAGGGTTAGGGTTAGACTCAGGCTCTTAGGGCGAGGGTTAGACTCAGGCTCTTAGGGTGAGGGTTAGACTCAGGCTCTTAGGGTTAGGGTTAGACTCAGGCTCTTAGGGTGAGGGTTAGACTCAGGCTCTTCGGGTTAGGGTTAGACTCAGGCTCTTAGGGTTAGGGTTAGACTCAGGCTCTTAGAGTTTAGGGTTAGACTCAGGCTCTTAGGGTTAGGGTTAGACTCAGGCTCTTAGGGTGAGGGTTAGACTCAGGTTCTTCGGGTTAGGGTTAGATTCAGGCTTTTAGGGTTAGGGTTAGACTCAGGCTCTTCGGGTTAGGGTTAGACTCAGGCTCTTCGGGTTAGGGTTCGACTCAGGCTCTTAGGGTTAGGGTTAGACTCAGGCTCTTAGGGTTAGGGTTAGACTCAGGCTCTTAGGGTGAGGGTTAGACTCAGGCTCTTAGGGTTAGGGTTAGACGCAGGCTCTTAGGGTTAGGGTTAGACTCAGGCTCTTAGGGTTAGGGTTAGACTCAGGCTCTTAGGGTTAGGGTTAGACTCAGGCTCTTAGGGTGAGGGTTAGACTCAGGCTCTTAGGGTTAGGGTTAGACTCAGGCTCTTAGGGTGAGGGTTAGACTCAGGCTCTTAGGGTGAGGGTTAGACTCAGGCTCTTCGGGTTAGGGTTAGACTCAGGCTATTAGGGTTAGGGTTAGACTCAGGCTCTTAGGGTTAGGGTTAGACTCAGGCTCTTAGGGTGAGGGTTAGACTCAGGCTCTTAGGGTTAGGGTTAGACTCAGGCTCTTAGGGTTAGGGTTAGACTCAGGCTCTTAGGGTTAGGGTTAGACTCAGGCTCTTAGGGTGAGGGTTAGACTCAGGCTCTTAGGGTTAGGGTTAGACTCAGGCTCTTAGGGTGAGGGTTAGACTCAGGCTCTTAGGGTGAGGGTTAGACTCAGGCTCTTAGGGTTAGGGTTAGACTCAGGCTCTTAGGGCGAGGGTTAGACTCAGGCTCTTAGGGTTAGGGTTAGACTCAGGCTCTTAGGGTTAGGGTTAGACTCAGGCTCTTAGGGTGAGGGTTAGACTCAGGCTCTTAGGGTTAGGGTTAGACTCAGGCTCTTAGGGTTAGGGTTAGACTCAGGCTCTTAGAGTTTAGGGTTAGACTCAGGCTCTTAGGGTTAGGGTTAGACTCAGGCTCTTAGGGTTAGGGTTAGACTCAGGTTCTTCGGGTTAGGGTTAGATTCAGGCTTTTAGGGTTAGGGTTAGACTCAGGCTCTTCGGGTTAGGGTTAGACTCAGGCTCTTAGGGTTAGGGTTAGACTCAGGCTCTTAGGGTTAGGGTTAGACTCAGGCTCTTAGGGTGAGGGTTAGACTCAGGCTCTTAGGGTGAGGGTTAGACTCAGGCTCTTCGGGTTAGGGTTAGACTCAGGCTCTTAGGGTTAGGGTTAGACTCAGGCTCTTAGGGTTAGGGTTAGACTCAGGCTCTTAGGGTGAGGGTTAGACTCAGGCTCTTAGGGTGAGGGTTAGACTCAGGCTCTTAGGGTTAGGGTTAGACTCAGGCTCTTCGGGTTAGGGTTAGACTCAGGCTCTTAGGGTGAGGGTTAGACTCAGGCTCTTAGGGTTAGGGTTAGACTCAGGCTCTTAGGGTGAGGGTTAGACTCAGGCTCTTAGGGTGAGGGTTAGACTAAGGCTCTTAGGGTGAGGGTTAGACTCAGGCTCTTAGGGTTAGGGTTAGACTCAGGCTCTTAGGGTTAGGGTTAGACTCAGGCTCTTAGGGTTAGGGTTAGACTCAGGCTCTTAGGGTGAGGGTTAGACTCAGGCTCTTCGGGTGAGGGTTAGACTCAGGCTCTTAGGGTGAGGGTTAGACTCAGGCTCTTAGGGTGAGGGTTAGACTCAGGCTCTTAGGGTTAGGGTTAGACGCAGGCTCTTAGGGTTAGGGTTAGACTCAGGCTCTTAGGGCGAGGGTTAGACTCAGGCTCTTAGGGTGAGGGTTAGACTCAGGCTCTTAGGGTTAGGGTTAGACTCAGGCTCTTAGGGTGAGGGTTAGACTCAGGCTCTTCGGGTTAGGGTTAGACTCAGGCTCTTAGGGTTAGGGTTAGACTCAGGCTCTTAGAGTTTAGGGTTAGACTCAGGCTCTTAGGGTTAGGGTTAGACTCAGGCTCTTAGGGTGAGGGTTAGACTCAGGTTCTTCGGGTTAGGGTTAGATTCAGGCTTTTAGGGTTAGGGTTAGACTCAGGCTCTTCGGGTTAGGGTTAGACTCAGGCTCTTCGGGTTAGGGTTCGACTCAGGCTCTTAGGGTTAGGGTTAGACTCAGGCTCTTAGGGTTAGGGTTAGACTCAGGCTCTTAGGGTGAGGGTTAGACTCAGGCTCTTAGGGTGAGGGTTAGACGCAGGCTCTTAGGGTTAGGGTTAGACTCAGGCTCTTAGGGTTAGGGTTAGACTCAGGCTCTTAGGGTTAGGGTTAGACTCAGGCTCTTAGGGTGAGGGTTAGACTCAGGCTCTTAGGGTTAGGGTTAGACTCAGGCTCTTAGGGTGAGGGTTAGACTCAGGCTCTTAGGGTGAGGGTTAGACTCAGGCTCTTCGGGTTAGGGTTAGACTCAGGCTATTAGGGTTAGGGTTAGACTCAGGCTCTTAGGGTTAGGGTTAGACTCAGGCTCTTAGGGTGAGGGTTAGACTCAGGCTCTTAGGGTTAGGGTTAGACTCAGGCTCTTAGGGTTAGGGTTAGACTCAGGCTCTTAGGGTTAGGGTTAGACTCAGGCTCTTAGGGTGAGGGTTAGACTCAGGCTCTTAGGGTGAGGGTTAGACTCAGGCTCTTAGGGTGAGGGTTAGACTCAGGCTCTTAGGGTGAGGGTTAGACTCAGGCTCTTCGGGTTAGAGTTAGACACAGGCTCTTAGGGTTAGGGTTAGACTCAGGCTCTTAGGGTTAGGGTTAGACTCAGGCTCTTAGGGTGGGGGTTAGACTCAGGCTCTTAGGGTGAGGGTTAGACTCAGGCTCTTAGGGTTAGGGTTAGACTCAGGCTCTTCGGGTTAGGGTTAGACTCAGGCTCTTAGGGTTAGGGTTAGACTCAGGCTCTTAGGGTGAGGGTTAGACTCAGGCTCTTAGGGTGAGGGTTAGACTAAGGCTCTTAGGGTGAGGGTTAGACTCAGGCTCTTAGGGTTAGGGTTAGACTCAGGCTCTTAGGGTTAGGGTTAGACTCAGGCTCTTAGGGTGAGGGTTAGACTCAGGCTCTTAGGGTTAGGGTTAGACTCAGGCTCTTAGGGTTAGGGTTCGACTCAGGCTCTTAGGGTGAGGGTTAGACTCAGGCTCTTAGGTTTCGCTAGATGGCAGCAGCGCTCCACGAACCGGGCGGCTGCAGTACCCAAGTATATTTCGCTAGATGGCAGCAGCGCTCCACCAACAGCGCCGGCTGCAGTACCCAAGTATATTTCGCTAGATGGCAGCAGCGCTCCACCAACGGGGCCGGCTGCAGTACCCAAGTATATTTCGTTAGATGGCAGCAGCGCTCCACCAAAAGGGCGGCTGCAGTACCCAATTACATTTCGCTAGATGGCAGCAGCGCTCCACCAACGGGGCGGCTGCAGTACCCAAGTATATTTCGCTAGACGGCAGCAGCGCTCCACCAAAAGGGCGGCTGCAGTACCCAATTACATTTCGATAGATGGCAGCAGCGCTCCACCAAAAGGGCGGCTGCAGTACCCAAATATATTTCGCTAGATGCCAGCAGCGCTCCACCAACAGCGCCGGCTGCAGTACCCAAGTATATTTCGCTAGATGGCAGCAGCGCTCCACCAACCGGGCGGCTGCAGTACCCAAGTATATTTCGCTAGATGGCAGCAGCGCTCCACCAAAAGGGCGGCTGCAGTACCCAATTACATTTCGCTAGATGGCAGCAGCGCTCCACCAAACGGCCGGCTGCAGTACCCAATTACATTTCGCTAGATGGCAGCAGCGCTCCACCAAAAGGGCGGCTGCAGTACCCAAATATATTTCGCTAGATGGCAGCAGCGCTCCACCAAAAGGGCGGCTGCAGTACCCAAATATATTTCGCTAGATGGCAGCAGCGGTCCACCAAACGGCCGGCTGCAGTACCCAATTACATTTCGCTAGATGGCAGCAGCGCTCCACCAAAAGGGCCGGCTGCAGTACCCAAATATATTTCGCGAGACGGCAACAGCGCTCCACCAAAAGGCCGGCTGCAGTACCCAAATATATTTCGCTAGATGGCAGCAGCGCTCCACCAACAGGGCCGGCTGCACTACCCAAATATATTTCGCTAGATGGCAGCAGCGCACCACCAACCGGGCCGGCTGCAGTACCCAATTACATTTCGCTAGATGGCAGCAGCGCTCCACCAAAAGGTCGTCTGCAGTACCCAAATATATTTCGCTAGATGGCAGCAGCGTTCCACCAAGAGCGCCGGCTGCAGTACCCTAGTATATTTCGCTAGATAGCAGCAGCGCTCCACCAAAAGGGTTAGGGTTGGACTCAGGCTCTTAGGGTTAGGGTTAGACTCAGGCTCTTAGGGTTAGGGTTAGACTCAGGCTCTTAGGGTTAGGGTTGGACTCAGGCTCTTCGGGTTAGGGTTAGACTCAGGCTCTTAGGGTTAGGGTTAGACTCAGGCTCTTAGGGTTAGGGTTAGACTCAGGCTCTTAGGGTGAGGGTTAGACTCAGGCTCTTAGGGTGAGGGTTAGACTCAGGCTCTTAGGGTTAGGGTTAGACTCAGGCTCTTAGGGTTAGGGTTAGACTCAGGCTCTTAGGGTTAGGGTTAGACTCAGGCTCTTAGGGTGAGGGTTAGACTCAGGCTCTTAGGGTGAGGGTTAGACTCAGGCTCTTAGGGTTAGGGTTAGACTCAGGCTCTTCGGGTTAGGGTTAGACTCAGGCTCTTAGGGTGAGGGTTAGACTCAGGCTCTTAGGGTTAGGGTTAGACTCAGGCTCTTAGGGTGAGGGTTAGACTCAGGCTCTTAGGGTGAGGGTTAGACTAAGGCTCTTAGGGTGAGGGTTAGACTCAGGCTCTTAGGGTTAGGGTTAGACTCAGGCTCTTAGGGTTAGGGTTAGACTCAGGCTCTTAGGGTGAGGGTTAGACTCAGGCTCTTAGGGTTAGGGTTAGACTCAGGCTCTTAGGGTTAGGGTTCGACTCAGGCTCTTAGGGTGAGGGTTAGACTCAGGCTCTTAGGTTTCGCTAGATGGCAGCAGCGCTCCACCAACCGGGCGGCTGCAGTACCCAAGTATATTTCGCTAGATGGCAGCAGCGCTCCACCAACAGCGCCGGCTGCAGTACCCAAGTATATTTCGCTAGATGGCAGCAGCGCTCCACCAACGGGGCCGGCTGCAGTACCCAAGTATATTTCGCTAGATGGCAGCAGCGCTCCACCAAAAGGGCGGCTGCAGTACCCAATTACATTTCGCTAGATGGCAGCAGCGCTCCACCAACGGGGCGGCTGCAGTACCCAAGTCTATTTCGCTAGACGGCAGCAGCGCTCCACCAAAAGGGCGGCTGCAGTACCCAATTACATTTCGATAGATGGCAGCAGCGCTCCACCAAAAGGGCGGCTGCAGTACCCAAATTTATTTCGCTAGATGCCAGCAGCGCTCCACCAACAGAGCCGGCTGCAGTACCCAATTATATTTCGCTAGATGGCAGCAGCGCTCCACCAACCGGTCGGCTGCAGTACCCAATTACATTTCGCTAGATGGCAGCAGCGCTCCACCAACAGAGCCGGCTGCAGTACCCAAATATATTTCGCTAGATGGCAGCAGCGCTCCACCAACAGCGCCGGCTGCAGTACCCAAGTATATTTCGCTAGATGGCAGCAGCGCTCCACCAACCGGGCGGCTGCAGTACCCAAGTATATTTCGCTAGATGGCAGCAGCGCTCCACCAAAAGGGCGGCTGCAGTACCCAATTACATTTCGCTAGATGGCAGCAGCGCTCCACCAAACGGCCGGCTGCAGTACCCAATTACATTTCGCTAGATGGCAGCAGCGCTCCACCAAAAGGGCGGCTGCAGTACCCAAGTATATTTCGCTAGATGGCAGCAGCGCTCCACCAAAAGGGCGGCTGCAGTACCCAAATATATTTCGCTAGATGGCAGCAGCGGTCCACCAAACGGCCGGCTGCAGTACCCAATTACATTTCGCTAGATGGCAGCAGCGCTCCACCAAAAGGGCCGGCTGCAGTACCCAAATATATTTCGCGAGACGGCAACAGCGCTCCACCAAAAGGCCGGCTGCAGTACCCAAATATATTTCGCTAGATGGCAGCAGCGCTCCACCAACAGGGCCGGCTGCACTACCCAAATATATTTCGCTAGATGGCAGCAGCGCTCCACCAACCGGGCCGGCTGCAGTACCCAATTACATTTCGCTAGATGGCAGCAGCGCTCCACCAAAAGGTCGTCTGCAGTACCCAAATATATTTCGCTAGATGGCAGCAGCGTTCCACCAAGAGCGCCGGCTGCAGTACCCTAGTATATTTCGCTAGATAGCAGCAGCGCTCCACCAAAAGGGTTAGGGTTAGACTCAGGCTCTTAGGGTTAGGGTTAGACTCAGGCTCTTAGGGTTAGGGTTGGACTCAGGCTCTTCGGGTTAGGGTTAGACTCAGGCTCTTAGGGTTAGGGTTAGACTCAGGCTCTTAGGGTTAGGGTTAGACTCAGGCTCTTAGGGTGAGGGTTAGACTCAGGCTCTTAGGGTGAGGGTTAGACTCAGGCTCTTAGGGTTAGGGTTAGACTCAGGCTCTTAGGGTGAGGGTTAGACTCAGGCTCTTAGGGTTAGGGTTAGACTCAGGCTCTTAGGGTTAGGGTTAGACTCAGGCTCTTAGGGCGAGGGTTAGACTCAGGCTCTTAGGGTTAGGGTTAGACTCAGGCTCTTAGGGTTAGGGTTAGACTCAGGCTCTTAGGGTTAGGGTTAGACTCAGGCTCTTCGGGTTAGGGTTAGACTCAGGCTCTTAGGGTTAGGGTTAGACTCAGGCTCTGAGGGTGAGGGTTAGACTCAGGCTCTTAGGGTTAGGGTTAGACTCAGGCTCTTAGGGTGAGGGTTCGACTCAGGCTCTTAGGGTGAGGGTTAGACTCAGGCTCTTAGGGTTAGGGTTAGACTCAGGCTCTTAGGGTTAGGGTTAGACTCAGGCTCTTAGAGTTAGGGTTAGACTCAGGCTCTTCGGGTTAGGGTTAGACTCAGGCTCTTAGGGTTAGGGTTAGACTCAGGCTCTTAGGGTTAGGGTTAGACTCAGGCTCTTCGGGTTAGGGTTAGACTCAGGCTCTTAGGGTTAGGGTTAGACTCAGGCTCTTAGGGTTCGGGTTAGACTCAGGCTCTTAGGGTTAGGGTTAGACTCAGGCTCTTAGGGTGAGGGTTAGACTCAGGCTCTTAGGGTTAGGGTTAGACTCAGGCTCTTAGGGTGAGGGTTAGACTCAGGCTCTTAGGGTTAGGGTTAGACTCAGGCTCTTCGGGTTAGGGTTAGACTCAGGCTCTTCGGGATAGGGTTAGACTCAGGCTCTTAGGGTGAGGGTTAGACTCAGGCTCTTAGGGTGAGGGTTAGACTCAGGCTCTTAGGGTTAGGGTTAGACTCAGGCTCTTAGGTTTCGCTAGATGGCAGCAGCGCTCCACCAACCGGGCGGCTGCAGTACCCAAGTATATTTCGCTAGATGGCAGCAGCGCTCCACCAACAGCGCCGGCTGCAGTACCCAAATATATTTCGCATGATGGCAGCAGCGCTCCACCAAAAGGGCGGCTGCAGTACCCAATTACATTTCGCTAGATGGCAGCAGCGCTCCACCAACCGGGCGGCTGCAGTACCCAAGTATATTTCACTAGATGGCAGCAGCGCTCCACCAACAGCGCCGGCTGCAGTACCCAAATATATTTCGCTAGATGGCAGCAGCGCTCCACCAACAGGGCCGGCTGCAGTACCCAAATATATTTCGCTAGATGGCAGCAGCGCTCCACCAACCGGGCGGCTGCAGTACCCAATTACATTTCGCTAGATGGCAGCAGCGCTCCACCAAAAGCGCCGGCTGCAGTACCCAAATATATTTCGCGAGACGGCAGCAGCGCTCCACCAACCGGGCCGGCTGCAGAACCCAAATATATTTCGCTAGATGGCAGCAGCGCTCCACCAACAGGGCCGGCTGCACTACCCAAATATATTTCGCTAGATGGCAGCAGCGCTCCACCAACCGGGCGGCTGCAGTACCCAATTACATTTCGCTAGATGGCAGCAGCGCTCCACCAAAAGGGCGGCTGCAGTACCCAAATATATTTCGCTAGATAGCAGCAGCGCTCCACCAAAAGGGTTAGGGTTAGACACAGGCTCTTAGTGTTAGGGTTAGACTCAGGCTCTTAGGGTTAGGGTTAGACTCAGGCTCTTAGGGTGAGGGTTAGACTCAGGCTCTTAGGGTGAGGGTTAGACTCAGGCTCTTAGGGTTAGGGTTAGACTCAGGCTCTTCGGGTTAGGGTTAGACTCAGGCTCTTAGGGTTAGGGTTAGACTCAGGCTCTTAGGGTGAGGGTTAGACTCAGGCTCTTAGGGTGAGGGTTAGACTCAGGCTCTTAGGGTTAGGTTTAGACTCAGGCTCTTAGGGTTCGGGTTAGACTCAGGCTCTTAGGGTTAGGGTTAGACTCAGGCTCTTAGGGTGAGGGTTAGACTCAGGCTCTTAGGGTTAGGGTTAGACTCAGGCTCTTAGGGTTAGGGTTAGACTCAGGCTCTTAGGGTTAGGGTTAGACTCAGGCTCTTCGAGTTAGGGTTAGACTCAGGCTCTTCGGGTTAGGGTTAGACTCAGGCTCTTAGGGTTAGGGTTAGACTCAGGCTCTTAGCGTGAGGGTTAGACTCAGGCTCTTAGGGTTAGGGTTAGACTCAGGCTCTTAGGGTTAGGGTTAGGTTCAGGCTCTTAGGGTTAGGGTTAGACTCAGGCTCTTCGGGTTAGGGTTAGACTCAGGCTCTTAGGGTGAGGGTTAGACTCAGGCTCTTAGGGTTAGGGTTAGACTCAGGCTCTTAGGGTTAGGGTTAGACTCAGGCTCTTAGGGTGAGGGTTAGACTCAGGCTCTTAGGGTTAGGGTTAGACTCAGGCTCTTAGGGTGAGGGTTAGACTCAGGCTCTTAGGGTGAGGGTTAGACTCAGGCTCTTAGGGTGAGGGTTAGACTCAGTACTATATATTTGGGTACTGCAGCCGGCCCTTTTTGTGGAGCGCTGCTGCCATCTAGCGAAATATACTTGGGTACTGCAGCCGCCCGTTTGGTGGAGCGCTGCTGCCATCTAGCGAAATATATTTGGGTACTGCAGCCGGCCCTGTTGGTGGAGCGCTGCTGCCGTCTAGCGAAATACATTTGGGTACTGCAGCCGCCCTTTTGGTGGAGCGCTGCTGCCATCTAGCCAAATATACTTGGGTATTGCAGCCGTCCCTGTTGGTGGAGCTCTGCTGCCATCTAGCGAAATATACTTGGGTACTGCAGCCGCCCTTTTGGTGGAGCGCTGCTGCCATCTAGCGAAATGTAATTGGGTACTGCAGCCGCCCTTTTGGTGGAGCGCTGCTGCCATCTAGCGAAATATACTTGGGTACTGCAGCCGGCCCTGTTGGTGGAGCGCTGCTGCCATCTAGCGAAATATACTTGGGTACTGCAGCCGGCGCTGTTGGTGGAGCGCTGCTGCCATCTAGCGAAATGTAATTGGGTACTGCAGCCGCCCGGTTGGTGGAGCGCTGCTGCCATCTAGCGAAATATATTTGGGTACTGCAGCCGGCCCTGTTGGTGGAGCGCTGCTGCCATCTAGCGAAATATATTTGGGTACTGCAGCCGGCCCTGTTGGTGGAGCGCTGCTGCCATCTAGCGAAATGTAATTGGGTACTGCAGCCGCCCTGTTGGTGGAGCGCTGCTGCCATCTAGCGACATATACTTGGGTACTGCAGGCGGCCCGGTTGGTGGAGCGCTGCTGCCATCTAGCGAAATATAATTGGGTACTGCAGCCGCCCGGTTGGTGGAGCGCTGCTGGCATCTAGCGAAATATATTTGGGTACTGCAGCCGACCGGTTGGTGGAGCGCTGCTGCCATCTAGCGAAATATATTTGGGTACTGCAGGCGGCCCCTTTTGGTGGAGCGCTGCTGCCATCTAGCGAAATATATTTGGGTACTGCAGCCGCCCTTTTGGTGGAGCGCTGCTGCCATCTAGCGAAATATACTTGGGTACTTCAGCCGGCCGGTTGGTGGAGCGCTGCTGCCATCTAGCGAAATATACTTGGGTACTGCAGCCGCCCCGTTGGTGGAGCGCTGCTGCCATCTAGCGAAATGTAATTGGGTACTGCAGCCGCCCTTTTGGTGGAGCGCTGCTGCCATCTAGCGAAATATATTTGGGTACTGCAGCCGCCCTTTTGGTGGAGCGCTGCTGCCATCTAGCGAAATATACTTGGGTACTGCAGCCGGCTCTGTTGGTGGAGCGCTGCTGCCATCTAGCGAAATATACTTGGGTACTTCAGCCGGGGATAGGGTTAGGGTTAAGGTTAGACTGTTAGGGTTAGGGTTAGGGTTAGACTCTTAGGGTTAGACTCTTAGGGTTAGGGTTAGACTCTTAGGGTTAGGGTTAGGGTTAGGGTTAGGGTTAGACTCTTAGGGTTAGGGTTAGACTCTTAGGGTTAGGGTTAGGGTTAGGGTTAGACTCTTAGGGTTAGGGTTAGACTCTTAGGGTTAGGGTAGGGTTAGGGTTAGACTCTTAGGGTTAGGGTTAGGGTTAGGGTTAGGGTTAGACTCTTAGGGTTAGGGTCAGGGTAGGGTTAGGGTTAGGGTTAGGGTTAGACTCTTAGGGTTAGGGTTAGGGTTAAGGTTAGACTCTTAGTGTTAGGGTTAGACTCTTAGGGTTAGGGTTAGGGTTAGGGTTAGACTCTTAGGGTTAGGGTTAAGGTTAGACTCTTAGGGTTAAACTCTTATGTTTAGGGTTAGACTGTTAGGGTTAGGGTTAGGGTTAGGGTTAGACTCTTAGGGTTAGGGTTAGACTCTTAGGGTTAGGGTTAGACTCAGGGTTAGGGTTAGACTCAGGGTTAGGGTTAGACTCTTAGGGTTAGGGTTAGGGTTAGACTCTTAGGGTTAGGGTTAGACTCTTAGGGTTAGGGTAGTGTTAGGGTTAGACTCTTAGGGTTAGGGTTAGGGTTAGGGTTAGACTCTTAGGGTTAGGGTTAGGGTTAAGGTTAGACTCTTAGTGTTAGGGTTAGACTCTTAGGGTTAGGGTTAGGGTTAGGGTTAGACTGTTAGGGTTAGGGTTAGGGTTAGGGTTAGACTCTTAGGGTTAAACTCTTATGTTTAGGGTTAGAATGTTAGGGTTAGAGTTAGGGTTAGGGTTAGACTCTTAGGGTTAGACTCTTAGGGTTAGGGTTAGACTCTTAGGGTTAGGGTTAGGGTTAGGGTTAGACTCTTAGGGTTAGGGTTAGACTCTTAGGGTTAGGGTTAGGTTTAGGGTTAGACTCAGGGTTAGGGTTAGACTCTTAGGGTTAGGGTTAGGGTTAGGGTTAGACTGTTAGGTTTAGGGTTAGGGTTAGGGTTAAACTCTTAGGGTTAAACTCTTATGTTTAGGGTTAGACTGTTAGGGTTAGAGTTAGGGTTAGGGTTAGACTCTTAGGGTTAGGGTTAGACTCTTAAGGTTAGGGTTAGGGTTAGGGTTAGACTCAGGGTTAGGGTTAGACTCTTAGGGTTAGGGTTAGGGTTAGGGTTAGACTCTTAGGGTTAGGGTTAGGGTTAGGCTCTTAGGGTTAGGATTAGGGTTAGGGTTAGGGTTAGGGTTAGACTGTTAGGGTTAGGGTTAGGGTTAGGGTTAGACTCGTAGCGTTAGGGTTAGACTCAGGCTCTTAGGGTTAGGGTTAGACTCAGGCTCTTAGGGTTAGGGTTAGACTCAGGCTCTTAGGGTGAGGGTTAGACTCAGGCTCTTAGGGTTAGACTCAGGCTCTTAGGGTTAGACTCAGGCTCTTAGGGTGAGGGTTAGACTCAGGCTCTTAGGGTTAGGGTTAGACTCAGGCTCTTAGGGTTAGGGTTAGACTCAGGCTCTTAGGGTGAGGGTTAGACTCAGGCTCTTAGGGTGAGGGTTAGACTCAGGCTCTTAGGGTTAGGGTTAGACTCAGGCTCTTAGGGTTAGGCTTAGACTCAGGCTCTTAGGGTTAGACTCAGACTCAGGCTCTTAGGGTTAGGGTTAGACTCAGGCTCTTCGGGTTAGGGTTAGACTCAGGCTCTTAGGGTTAGGGTTAGACTCAGGCTCTTAGGGTTAGGGTTAGACTCAGGCTCTTAGGGTGAGGGTCAGACTCAGGCTCTTCGGGTTAGGGTTCGACTCAGGCTCTTAGGGTTAGGGTTAGACTCAGGCTCTTAGGGTTAGGGTTAGACTCAGGCTCTTAGAATTAGGGTTAGACTCAGGCTCTTAGGGTTAGGGTTAGACTCAGGCTCTTAGGGTTAGGGTTAGACTCAGGCTCTTAGGGTGAGGGTTAGACTCAGGCTCTTAGGGTTAGGGTTAGACTCAGGCTCTTAGGGTTCGGGTTAGACTCAGGCTCTTAGGGTTAGGGTTAGACTCAGGCTCTTCGGGTTAGGGTTAGACTCAGGCTCTTCGGGTTAGGGTTAGACTCAGGCTCTTCGGGTTAGGGTTACACTCAGGCTCTTAGGGTTAGGGTTACACTCAGGCTCTTAGGGTTAGGGTTAGACTCAGGCTCTTCGGGTTAGGGTTAGACTCAGGCTCTTAGGGTTAGGGTTACACTCAGGCTCTTAGGGTGAGGGTTAGACTCAGGCTCTTCGGGTTAGTGTTAGACTCAGGCTCTTCGGGTTAGGGTTAGACTCAGGCTCTTAGGGTGAGGGTTAGACTCAGGCTCTTAGGGTGAGGGTTAGACTCAGGCTCTTAGGGTTAGGGTTAGACTCAGGCTCTTAGGGTGAGGGTTACACTCAGGCTCTTAGGGTTAGGGTTAGACTCAGGCTCTTCGGGTTAGGGTTAGACTCAGGCTCTTAGGGTGAGGGTTAGACTCAGGCTCTTAGGGTGAGGGTTAGACTCAGGCTCTTCGGGTTAGTGTTAGACTCAGGCTCTTCGGGTTAGGGTTAGACTCAGGCTCTTAGGGTTAGGGTTAGACTCAGGCTCTTAGGGTGAGGGTTAGACTCAGGCTCTTAGGGTTAGGGTTAGACTCAGGCTCTTAGGGTTAGGGTTAGACTCAGGCTCTTAGGGTGAGGGTTAGACTCAGGCTCTTAGGGTTAGGGTTAGACTCAGGCTCTTAGGGTGAGGGTTAGACTCAGGCTCTTAGGGTTAGGGTTAGACTCAGGCTCTTAGGGTGAGGGTTAGACTCAGGCTCTTCGGGTTAGGGTTAGACTCAGGCTCTTAGGGTTAGGGTTAGACTCAGGCTCTTCGGGTTAGGGTTAGACTCAGGCTCTTCGGGTTAGGGTTAGACTCAGGCTCTTAGGGTTAGGGTTAGACTCAGGCTCTTAGGGTTAGGGTTAGACTCAGGCTCTTAGGGTGAGGGTCAGACTCAGGCTCTTCGGGTTAGGGTTAGACTCAGGCTCTTAGGGTTAGGGTTAGACTCAGGCTCTTAGGGTTAGGGTTAGACTCAGGCTCTTAGAATTAGGGTTAGACTCAGGCTCTTAGGGTTAGGGTTAGACTCAGGCTCTTAGGGTTAGGGTTAGACTCAGGCTCTTAGGGTGAGGGTTAGACTCAGGCTCTTAGGGTTAGGGTTAGACTCAGGCTCTTAGGGTTAGACTCAGACTCAGGCTCTTCGGGTTAGGGTTAGACTCAGGCTCTTAGGGTGAGGGTTAGACTCAGGCTCTTAGGGTTAGGGTTAGACTCAGGCTCTTAGGGTTAGGGTTAGACTCAGGCTCTTAGGGTGAGGGTTAGACTCAGGCTCTTAGGGTTAGGGTTAGACTCAGGCTTTTCGGGTTAGGGTTACACTCAGGCTCTTAGGGTGAGGGTTAGACTCAGGCTCTTAGGGTTAGGGTTAGACTCAGGCTCTTAGGGTTAGGGTTAGACTCAGGCTCTTAGGGTTAGGGTTACACTCAGGCTCTTAGGGTTAGGGTTAGACTCAGGCTCTTAGGGTGAGGGTTAGACTCAGGCTCTTCGGGTTAGGGTTAGACTCAGGCTCTTAGGGTTAGGGTTAGACTCAGGCTCTTAGGGTGAGGGTTAGACTCAGGCTCTTAGGGTTAGGGTTAGACTCAGGCTCTTAGGGTTAGGGTTAGACTCAGGCTCTTAGGGTTAGGGTTAGACTCAGGCTCTTAGGGTGAGGGTTAGACTCAGGCTCTTAGGGTGAGGGTTAGACTCAGGCTCTTCGGGTTAGGGTTACACTCAGGCTCTTAGGGTTAGGGTTACACTCAGGCTCTTAGGGTGAGGGTTAGACTCAGGCTCTTCGGGTTAGGGTTAGACTCAGGCTCTTAGGGTGAGGGTTAGACTCAGGCTCTTAGGGTGAGGGTTAGACTCAGGCTCTTCGGGTTAGTGTTAGACTCAGGCTCTTCGGGTTAGGGTTAGACTCAGGCTCTTAGGGTTAGGGTTAGACTCAGGCTCTTAGGGTGAGGGTTAGACTCAGGCTCTTAGGGTTAGGGTTAGACTCAGGCTCTTAGGGTTAGGGTTAGACTCAGGCTCTTCGGGTTAGAATTAGACTCAGGCTCTTCGGGTTAGAATTAGACTCAGGCTCTTAGGGTTAGGGTTAGACTCAGGCTCTTAGGGTGAGGGTTAGACTCAGGCTCTTAGGGTTAGGGTTAGACTCAGGCTCTTAGGGTTAGGGTTAGACTCAGGCTCTTCGGGTGAGGGTTAGACTCAGGCTCTTAGGGTTAGGGTTAGACTCAGGCTCTTAGGGTGAGGGTTAGACTCAGGCTCTTAGGGTTAGGGTTAGACTCAGGCTCTTCGGGTTAGGGTTAGACTCAGGCTCTTAGGGTTAGGGTTAGACTCAGGCTCTTAGGGTGAGGGTTAGACTCAGGCTCTTAGGGTTAGACTCAGGCTCTTAGGGTGAGGGTTAGACTCAGGCTCTTAGGGTTAGGGTTAGACTCAGGCTCTTAGGGTGAGGGTTAGACTCAGGCTCTTAGGGTTAGGGTTAGACTCAGGCTCTTAGGGTGAGGGTCAGACTCAGGCTCTTCGGGTTAGGGTTAGACTCAGGCTCTTAGGGTTAGGGTTAGACTCAGGCTCTTAGGGTTAGGGTTAGACTCAGGCTCTTAGAATTAGGGTTAGACTCAGGCTCTTAGGGTTAGGGTTAGACTCAGGCTCTTAGGGTTAGGGTTAGACTCAGGCTCTTAGGGTGAGGGTTAGACTCAGGCTCTTAGGGTTAGGGTTAGACTCAGGCTCTTAGGGTTAGGGTTAGACTCAGGCTCTTAGGGTTAGGGTTAGACTCAGGCTCTTAGGGTTCGGGTTAGACTCAGGCTCTTAGGGTTAGGGTTAGACTCAGGCTCTTAGGGTTAGGGTTAGACTCAGGCTCTTAGGGTGAGGGTTAGACTCAGGCTCTTAGGGTTAGGGTTAGACTCAGGCTCTTCGGGTTAGGGTTACACTCAGGCTCTTAGGGTGAGGGTTAGACTCAGGCTCTTAGGGTTAGGGTTAGACTCAGGCTCTTAGGGTTAGGGTTAGACTCAGGCTCTTAGGGTTAGGGTTACACTCAGGCTCTTAGGGTGAGGGTTAGACTCAGGCTCTTAGGGTGAGGGTTAGACTCAGGCTCTTCGGGTTAGGGTTAGACTCAGGCTCTTAGGGTTAGGGTTAGACTCAGGCTCTTAGGGTGAGGGTTAGACTCAGGCTCTTAGGGTTAGGGTTAGACTCAGGCTCTTAGGGTTAGGGTTAGACTCAGGCTCTTAGGGTTAGGGTTAGACTCAGGCTCTTAGGGTGAGGGTTAGACTCAGGCTCTTAGGGTGAGGGTTAGACTCAGGCTCTTAGGGTTAGGGTTAGACTCAGGCTCTTAGGGTTAGGGTTAGACTCAGGCTCTTAGGGTTAGGGTTAGACTCAGGCTCTTCGGGTTAGGGTTAGACTCAGGCTCTTAGGGTGAGGGTTAGACTCAGGCTCTTAGGGTGAGGGTTAGACTCAGGCTCTTCGGGTTAGTGTTAGACTCAGGCTCTTCGGGTTAGGGTTAGACTCAGGCTCTTAGGGTTAGGGTTAGACTCAGGCTCTTAGGGTTAGGGTTAGACTCAGGCTCTTAGGGTTAGGGTTAGACTCAGGCTCTTAGGGTTAGGGTTAGACTCAGGCTCTTAGGGTGAGGGTTAGACTCAGGCTCTTCGGGTTAGGGTTAGACTCAGGCTCTTAGGGTTAGGGTTAGACTCAGGCTCTTAGGGTGAGGGTTAGACTCAGGCTCTTAGGGTTAGACTCAGGCTCTTAGGGTGAGGGTTAGACTCAGGCTCTTAGGGTTAGGGTTAGACTCAGGCTCTTAGGGTGAGGGTTAGACTCAGGCTCTTAGGGTTAGGGTTAGACTCAGGCTCTTAGGGTTAGGGTTAGACTCAGGCTCTTAGGGTTAGGGTTAGACTCAGGCTCTTAGGGTTAGGGTTAGACTCAGGCTCTTAGGGTTAGGGTTAGACTCAGGCTCTTAGGGTTAGGGTTAGACTCAGGCTCTTCGGGTTAGGGTTAGACTCAGGCTCTTCGGGTGAGGGTTAGACTCAGGCTCTTAGGGTTAGGGTTAGACTCAGGCACTTAGGGTGAGGGTTAGACTCAGGCTCTTAGGGTTAGGGTTAGACTCAGGCTCTTAGGGTTAGGGTTAGACTCAGGCTCTTAGGGTTAGGGTTAGACTCAGGCTCTTAGGGTTAGGGTTAAACTCAGGCTCTTAGGGTTAGGGTTAGACTCAGGCTCTTAGGGTTAGGGTTAGACTCAGGCTCTTCGGGTTAGGGTTAGACTCAGGCTCTTAGGGTTAGGGTTAGACTCAGGCTCTTAGGGTTAGGGTTAGACTCAGGCTCTTAGGGTGAGGGTTAGACTCAGGCTCTTAGGGTGAGGGTTAGACTCAGGCTCTTAGGGTTAGGGTTAGACTCAGGCTCTTAGGGTTAGGGTTAAACTCAGGCTCTTAGGGTGAGGGTTAGACTCAGGCTCTTAGGGTGAGGGTTAGACTCAGGCTCTTAGGGTTAGGGTTAGACTCAGGCTCTTAGAGTTAGGGTTAGACTCAGGCTCTTAGGGTGAGGGTTAGACTCAGGCTCTTAGGGTTAGGGTTAGACTCAGGCTCTTAGGGTTAGGGTTACACTCAGGCTCTTAGGGTTAGGGTTAGACTCAGGCTCTTCGGGTTAGGGTTAGACTCAGGCTCTTCGGGTGAGGGTTAGACTCAGGCTCTTAGGGTGAGGGTTAGACTCAGGCTCTTAGGGTTAGGGTTAGACTCAGGCTCTTCGGGTTAGGGTTAGACTCAGGCTCTTCGGGTTAGGGTTAGACTCAGGCTCTTAGGGTGAGGGTTAGACTCAGGCTCTTAGGGTTAGGGTTAGACTCAGGCTCTTAGGGTTAGGGTTAAACTCAGGCTCTTCGGGTTAGGGTTAGACTCAGGCTCTTAGGGTGAGGGTTAGACTCAGGCTCTTAGGGTGAGGGTTAGACTCAGGCTCTTAGGGTTAGGGTTAGACTCAGGCTCTTAGGGTTAGGGTTAGACTCAGGCTCTTCGGGTTAGGGTTAGACTCAGGCTCTTCGGGTTAGGGTTAGACTCAGGCTTTTAGGGTTAGGGTTAGACTCAGGCTCTTAGGGTTAGGGTTAGACTCAGGCTCTTAGGGTTAGGGTTAGACTCAGGCTCTTCGGGTGAGGGTTAGACTCAGGCTCTTAGGGTTAGGGTTAGACTCAGGCTCTTAGGGTGAGGGTTAGACTCAGGCTCTTAGGGTTAGGGTTAGACTCAGGCTCTTCGGGTTAGGGTTAGACTCAGGCTCTTCGGGTTAGGGTTAGACTCAGGCTCTTCGGGTTAGGGTTAGACTCAGGCTCTTAGGGTTAGGGTTAGACTCAGGCTCTTAGGGTGAGGGTTAGACTCAGGCTCTTAGGGTGAGGGTTAGACTCAGGCTCTTAGGGTGAGGGTTAGACTCAGTCTCTTAGGGTGAGGGTTAGACTCAGGCTCTTCGGGTTAGTGTTAGACTCAGGCTCTTCGGGTTAGGGTTAGACTCAGGCTCTTAGGGTTAGGGTTAGACTCAGGCTCTTAGGGTGAGGGTTAGACTCAGGCTCTTAGGGTTAGGGTTAGACTCAGGCTCTTAGGGTTAGGGTTAGACTCAGGCTCTTCGGGTTAGAATTAGACTCAGGCTCTTAGGGTGAGGGTTAGACTCAGGCTCTTAGGGTTAGGGTTAGACTCAGGCTCTTAGGGTGAGGGTTAGACTCAGGCTCTTAGGGTTAGGGTTAGACTCAGGCTCTTAGGGTTAGGGTTAGACTCAGGCTCTTAGGGTGAGGGTTAGACTCAGGCTCTTAGGGTTAGGGTTAGACTCAGGCTCTTAGGGTGAGGGTTAGACTCAGGCTCTTAGGGTTAGGGTTAGACTCAGGCTCTTCGGGTTAGGGTTAGACTCAGGCTCTTAGGGTTAGGGTTAGACTCAGGCTCTTAGGGTGAGGGTTAGACTCAGGCTCTTAGGGTTAGACTCAGGCTCTTAGGGTGAGGGTTAGACTCAGGCTCTTAGGGTTAGGGTTAGACTCAGGCTCTTAGGGTGAGGCTTAGACTCAGGCTCTTAGGGTTAGGGTTAGACTCAGGCTCTTAGGGTTAGGGTTACACTCAGGCTCTTAGGGTTAGGGTTAGACTCAGGCTCTTCGGGTTAGGGTTAGACTCAGGCTCTTCGGGTGAGGGTTAGACTCAGGCTCTTAGGGTGAGGGTTAGACTCAGGCTCTTCGGGTTAGGGTTAGACTCAGGCTCTTCGGGTTAGGGTTAGACTCAGGCTCTTCGGGTTAGGGTTAGACTCAGGCTCTTAGGGTGAGGGTTAGACTCAGGCTCTTAGGGTTAGGGTTAGACTCAGGCTCTTAGGGTTAGGGTTAGACTCAGGCTCTTAGGGTTAGGGTTAAACTCAGGCTCTTCGGGTTAGGGTTAGACTCAGGCTCTTAGGGTTAGGGTTAGACTCAGGCTCTTAGGGTTAGGGTTAGACTCAGGCTCTTAGGGTTAGGGTTACACTCAGGCTCTTAGGGTGAGGGTTAGACTCAGGCTCTTAGGGTGAGGGTTAGACTCAGGCTCTTAGGGTGAGGGTTAGACTCAGGCTCTTAGGGTTAGGGTTAGACTCAGGCTCTTAGGGTTAGGGTTAAACTCAGGCTCTTAGGGTTAGGGTTAGACTCAGGCTCTTAGGGTGAGGGTTAGACTCAGGCTCTTAGGGTTAGGGTTAGACTCAGGCTCTTAGGGTTAGGGTTAGACTCAGGCTCTTAGGGTTAGGGTTAGACTCAGGCTCTTAGGGTGAGGGTTAGACTCAGGCTCTTAGGGTTAGGGTTACACTCAGGCTCTTAGGGTGAGGGTTACACTCAGGCTCTTCGGGTTAGTGTTAGACTCAGGCTCTTCGGGTTAGGGTTAGACTCAGGCTCTTCGGGTGAGGGTTAGACTCAGGCTCTTAGGGTGAGGGTTAGACTCAGGCTCTTAGGGTTAGGGTTAGACTCAGGCTCTTCGGGTTAGGGTTAGACTCAGGCTCTTCGGGTTAGGGTTAGACTCAGGCTCTTCGGGTTAGGGTTAGACTCAGGCTCTTCGGGTTAGGGTTAGACTCAGGCTCTTAGGGTTAGGGTTAGACTCAGGCTCTTAGGGTTAGGGTTAGACTCAGGCTCTTAGGGTTAGGGTTAAACTCAGGCTCTTCGGGTTAGGGTTAGACTCAGGCTCTTAGGGTGAGGGTTAGACTCAGGCTCTTAGGGTGAGGGTTAGACTCAGGCTCTTAGGGTTAGGGTTAGACTCAGGCTCTTCGGGTTAGGGTTAGACTCAGGCTCTTCGGGTTAGGGTTAGACTCAGGCTCTTAGGGTTAGGGTTAGACTCAGGCTCTTAGGGTTAGGGTTAGACTCAGGCTCTTAGGGTTAGGGTTAGACTCAGGCTCTTCGGGTGAGGGTTAGACTCAGGCTCTTAGGGTTAGGGTTAGACTCAGGCTCTTAGGGTGAGGGTTAGACTCAGGCTCTTAGGGTTAGGGTTAGACTCAGGCTCTTCGGGTTAGGGTTAGACTCAGGCTCTTCGGGTTAGGGTTAGACTCAGGCTCTTAGGGTGAGGGTTAGACTCAGGCTCTTAGGGTTAGGGTTAGACTCAGGCTCTTAGGGTGAGGGTTAGACTCAGGCTCTTCGGGTTAGGGTTAGACTCAGGCTCTTAGGGTTAGGGTTAGACTCAGGCTCTTAGGGTGAGGGTTAGACTCAGGCTCTTAGGGTTAGGGTTAGACTCAGGCTCTTAGGGTTAGGGTTAGACTCAGGCTCTTAGGGTTAGGGTTAGACTCAGGCTCTTAGGGTGAGGGTTAGACTCAGGCTCTTAGGGTTAGGGTTAAACTCAGGCTCTTCGGGTTAGGGTTAGACTCAGGCTCTTAGGGTTAGGGTTAGACTCAGGCTCTTCGGGTTAGGGTTAGACTCAGGCTCTTCGGGTTAGGGTTAGACTCAGGCTCTTAGAGTTAGGGTTAGACTCAGGCTCTTCGGGTTAGGGTTAGACTCAGGCTCTTAGGGTTAGGGTTAGACTCAGGCTCTTAGGGTTAGGGTTAGACTCAGGCTCTTAGGGTGAGGGTTAGACTCAGGCTCTTAGGGTTAGGGTTAGACTCAGGCTCTTAGGGTTAGGGTTAGACTCAGGCTCTTAGGGTGAGGGTTAGACTCAGGCTCTTAGGGTTAGGGTTCGACTCAGGCTCTTAGGGTTAGGGTTAGACTCAGGCTCTTAGGGTTAGGGTTAGACTCAGGCTCTTAGGGCTAGGGTTAGACTCAGGCTCTTAGGGTTAGGGTTAGACTCAGGCTCTTAGGGTGAGGGTTAGACTCAGGCTCTTCGGGTTAGGGTTAGACTCAGGCTCTTAGGGTGAGGGTTAGACTCAGGCTCTTAGGGTTAGGGTTAGACTCAGGCTCTTAGGGTGAGGGTTAGACTCAGGCTCTTAGGGTGAGGGTTAGACTCAGGCTCTTAGGGTTAGGGTTAGACTCAGGCTCTTAGGGTGAGGGTTAGACTCAGGCTCTTAGGGTTAGGGTTAGACTCAGGCTCTTAGGGTTAGGGTTAGACTCAGGCTCTTAGGGTTAGGGTTAGACTCAGGCTCTTAGGGTTAGGGTTAGACTCAGGCTCTTAGGGTTAGGGTTACACTCAGGCTCTTCGGGTTAGTGTTAGACTCAGGCTCTTCGGGTTAGGGTTAGACTCAGGCTCTTCGGGTTAGGGTTAGACTCAGGCTCTTAGGGTGAGGGTTAGACTCAGGCTCTTAGGGTTAGGGTTAGACTCAGGCTCTTCGGTTTAGGGTTAGACTCAGGCTCTTAGGGTTAGGGTTAGACTCAGGCTTTTAGGGTTAGGGTTCGACTCAGGCTCTTAGGGTGAGGGTTAGACTCAGGCTCTTAGGGTTAGGGTTAGACTCAGGCTCTTAGGGTTAGGGTTAGACTCAGGCTCTTAGGGTGAGGGTTAGACTCAGGCTCTTCGGGTTAGGGTTAGACTCAGGCTCTTAGGGTTAGGGTTAGACTCAGGCTCTTAGGGTTAGGGTTAGACTCAAGCTCTTAGGGTGAGGGTTAGACTCAGGCTCTTAGGGTTAGGGTTAGACTCAGGCTCTTAGGGTTAGGGTTAGACTCAGGCTCTTAGGGTGAGGGTTAGACTCAGGCTCTTAGGGTTAGGGTTAGACTCAGGCTCTTCGGGTTAGGGTTAGACTCAGGCTCTTAGGGTTAGGGTTAGACTCAGGCTCTTAGGGTTAGGGTTAGTCTCAGGCTCTTAGGGTTAGGGTTAGACTCAGGCTCTTAGGGTGAGGGTTAGACTCAGGCTCTTAGGGTGAGGGTTAGACTCAGGCTCTTAGGGTTAGGGTTAGACTCAGGCTCTTAGGGTGAGGGTTAGACTCAGGCTCTTCGGGTTAGGGTTAGACTCAGGCTCTTAGGGTGAGGGTTAGACTCAGGCTCTTAGGGTGAGGGTTAGACTCAGGCTCTTAGGGTTAGGGTTAGACTCAGGCTCTTCGGGTTAGGGTTAGACTCAGGCTCTTAGGGTTAGGGTTAGACTCAGGCTCTTAGAGTTAGGGTTAGACTCAGGCTCTTCGGGTTAGGGTTAGACTCAGGCTCTTAGGGTTAGGGTTAGACTCAGGCTCTTAGGGTTAGGGTTAGACTCAGGCTCTTAGGGTGAGGGTTAGACTCAGGCTCTTAGGGTTAGGGTTAGACTCAGGCTCTTAGGGTTAGGGTTAGACTCAGGCTCTTAGGGTGAGGGTTAGACTCAGGCTCTTCGGGTGAGGGTTCGACTCAGGCTCTTAGGGTTAGGGTTCGACTCAGGCTCTTCGGGTTAGGGTTAGACTCAGGCTCTTCGGGTTAGGGTTAGACTCAGGCTCTTCGGGTGAGGGTTAGACTCAGGCTCTTAGGGTGAGGGTTAGACTCAGGCTCTTCGGGTTAGGGTTAGACTCAGGCTCTTAGGGTGAGGGTCAGACTCAGGCTCTTAGGGTTAGGGTTAGACTCAGGCTCTTAGGGTGAGGGTTAGACTCAGGCTCTTAGGGTGAGGGTTAGACTCAGGCTCTTAGGGTTAGGGTTAGACTCAGGCTCTTAGGGTTAGGGTTAGACTCAGGCTCTTAGGGTTAGGGTTAGACTCAGGCTCTTAGGGTTAGGGTTAGACTCAGGCTCTTAGGGTTAGGGTTAGACTCAGGCTCTTAGGGTTAGGGTTAGACTCAGGCTCTTAGGGTGAGGGTTAGACTCAGGCTCTTAGGGTGAGGGTTAGACTCAGGCTCTTACGGTTAGGGTTAGACTCAGGCTCTTAGGGTTAGGGTTAGACTCAGGCTCTTAGGGTTAGGGTTAGACTCAGGCTCTTAGGGTTAGGGTTAGACTCAGGCTCTTAGGGTGAGGGTTAGACTCAGGCTCTTAGGGTGAGGGTTAGACTCAGGCTCTTAGGGTTAGGGTTAGACTCAGGCTCTTAGGGTTAGGGTTACACTCAGGCTCTTAGGGTTAGGGTAAGACTCAGGCTCTTCGGGTTAGGGTTAGACTCAGGCTCTTCGGGTGAGGGTTAGACTCAGGCTCTTAGGGTGAGGGTTAGACTCAGGCTCTTCGGGTTAGGGTTAGACTCAGGCTCTTCGGGTTAGGGTTAGACTCAGGCTCTTCGGGTTAGGGTTAGACTCAGGCTCTTAGGGTGAGGGTTAGACTCAGGCTCTTAGGGTTAGGGTTAGACTCAGGCTCTTAGGGTTAGGGTTAGACTCAGGCTCTTAGGGTTAGGGTTAAACTCAGGCTCTTCGGGTTAGGGTTAGACTCAGGCTCTTAGGGTTAGGGTTAGACTCAGGCTCTTAGGGTTAGGGTTAGACTCAGGCTCTTAGGGTTAGGGTTACACTCAGGCTCTTAGGGTGAGGGTTAGACTCAGGCTCTTAGGGTGAGGGTTAGACTCAGGCTCTTAGGGTGAGGGTTAGACTCAGGCTCTTAGGGTTAGGGTTAGACTCAGGCTCTTAGGGTTAGGGTTAAACTCAGGCTCTTAGGGTTAGGGTTAGACTCAGGCTCTTAGGGTGAGGGTTAGACTCAGGCTCTTAGGGTTAGGGTTAGACTCAGGCTCTTAGGGTTAGGGTTAGACTCAGGCTCTTAGGGTTAGGGTTAGACTCAGGCTCTTAGGGTGAGGGTTAGACTCAGGCTCTTAGGGTTAGGGTTACACTCAGGCTCTTAGGGTGAGGGTTACACTCAGGCTCTTCGGGTTAGTGTTAGACTCAGGCTCTTCGGGTTAGGGTTAGACTCAGGCTCTTCGGGTGAGGGTTAGACTCAGGCTCTTAGGGTGAGGGTTAGACTCAGGCTCTTAGGGTTAGGGTTAGACTCAGGCTCTTCGGGTTAGGGTTAGACTCAGGCTCTTCGGGTTAGGGTTAGACTCAGGCTCTTCGGGTTAGGGTTAGACTCAGGCTCTTCGGGTTAGGGTTAGACTCAGGCTCTTAGGGTTAGGGTTAGACTCAGGCTCTTAGGGTTAGGGTTAGACTCAGGCTCTTAGGGTTAGGGTTAAACTCAGGCTCTTCGGGTTAGGGTTAGACTCAGGCTCTTAGGGTGAGGGTTAGACTCAGGCTCTTAGGGTGAGGGTTAGACTCAGGCTCTTAGGGTTAGGGTTAGACTCAGGCTCTTCGGGTTAGGGTTAGACTCAGGCTCTTCGGGTTAGGGTTAGACTCAGGCTCTTAGGGTTAGGGTTAGACTCAGGCTCTTAGGGTTAGGGTTAGACTCAGGCTCTTAGGGTTAGGGTTAGACTCAGGCTCTTCGGGTGAGGGTTAGACTCAGGCTCTTAGGGTTAGGGTTAGACTCAGGCTCTTAGGGTGAGGGTTAGACTCAGGCTCTTAGGGTTAGGGTTAGACTCAGGCTCTTCGGGTTAGGGTTAGACTCAGGCTCTTCGGGTTAGGGTTAGACTCAGGCTCTTAGGGTGAGGGTTAGACTCAGGCTCTTAGGGTTAGGGTTAGACTCAGGCTCTTAGGGTGAGGGTTAGACTCAGGCTCTTCGGGTTAGGGTTAGACTCAGGCTCTTAGGGTTAGGGTTAGACTCAGGCTCTTAGGGTGAGGGTTAGACTCAGGCTCTTAGGGTTAGGGTTAGACTCAGGCTCTTAGGGTTAGGGTTAGACTCAGGCTCTTAGGGTTAGGGTTAGACTCAGGCTCTTAGGGTGAGGGTTAGACTCAGGCTCTTAGGGTTAGGGTTAAACTCAGGCTCTTCGGGTTAGGGTTAGACTCAGGCTCTTAGGGTTAGGGTTAGACTCAGGCTCTTCGGGTTAGGGTTAGACTCAGGCTCTTCGGGTTAGGGTTAGACTCAGGCTCTTAGAGTTAGGGTTAGACTCAGGCTCTTCGGGTTAGGGTTAGACTCAGGCTCTTAGGGTTAGGGTTAGACTCAGGCTCTTAGGGTTAGGGTTAGACTCAGGCTCTTAGGGTGAGGGTTAGACTCAGGCTCTTAGGGTTAGGGTTAGACTCAGGCTCTTAGGGTTAGGGTTAGACTCAGGCTCTTAGGGTGAGGGTTAGACTCAGGCTCTTAGGGTTAGGGTTCGACTCAGGCTCTTAGGGTTAGGGTTAGACTCAGGCTCTTAGGGTTAGGGTTAGACTCAGGCTCTTAGGGCTAGGGTTAGACTCAGGCTCTTAGGGTTAGGGTTAGACTCAGGCTCTTAGGGTGAGGGTTAGACTCAGGCTCTTCGGGTTAGGGTTAGACTCAGGCTCTTAGGGTGAGGGTTAGACTCAGGCTCTTAGGGTTAGGGTTAGACTCAGGCTCTTAGGGTGAGGGTTAGACTCAGGCTCTTAGGGTGAGGGTTAGACTCAGGCTCTTAGGGTTAGGGTTAGACTCAGGCTCTTAGGGTGAGGGTTAGACTCAGGCTCTTAGGGTTAGGGTTAGACTCAGGCTCTTAGGGTTAGGGTTAGACTCAGGCTCTTAGGGTTAGGGTTAGACTCAGGCTCTTAGGGTTAGGGTTAGACTCAGGCTCTTAGGGTTAGGGTTAGACTCAGGCTCTTAGGGTGAGGGTTAGACTCAGGCTCTTAGGGTGAGGGTTAGACTCAGGCTCTTCGGGTTAGGGTTAGACTCAGGCTCTTCGGGTTAGGGTTAGACTCAGGCTCTTAGGGTTAGGGTTAGACTCAGGCTCTTCGGTTTAGGGTTAGACTCAGGCTCTTAGGGTTAGGGTTAGACTCAGGCTTTTAGGGTTAGGGTTCGACTCAGGCTCTTAGGGTGAGGGTTAGACTCAGGCTCTTAGGGTTAGGGTTAGACTCAGGCTCTTAGGGTTAGGGTTAGACTCAGGCTCTTAGGGTGAGGGTTAGACTCAGGCTCTTCGGGTTAGGGTTAGACTCAGGCTCTTAGGGTTAGGGTTAGACTCAGGCTCTTAGGGTTAGGGTTAGACTCAAGCTCTTAGGGTGAGGGTTAGACTCAGGCTCTTAGGGTTAGGGTTAGACTCAGGCTCTTAGGGTTAGGGTTAGACTCAGGCTCTTAGGGTGAGGGTTAGACTCAGGCTCTTAGGGTTAGGGTTAGACTCAGGCTCTTCGGGTTAGGGTTAGACTCAGGCTCTTAGGGTTAGGGTTAGACTCAGGCTCTTAGGGTTAGGGTTAGTCTCAGGCTCTTAGGGTTAGGGTTAGACTCAGGCTCTTAGGGTGAGGGTTAGACTCAGGCTCTTAGGGTGAGGGTTAGACTCAGGCTCTTAGGGTTAGGGTTAGACTCAGGCTCTTAGGGTGAGGGTTAGACTCAGGCTCTTCGGGTTAGGGTTAGACTCAGGCTCTTAGGGTGAGGGTTAGACTCAGGCTCTTAGGGTGAGGGTTAGACTCAGGCTCTTAGGGTTAGGGTTAGACTCAGGCTCTTCGGGTTAGGGTTAGACTCAGGCTCTTAGGGTTAGGGTTAGACTCAGGCTCTTAGAGTTAGGGTTAGACTCAGGCTCTTCGGGTTAGGGTTAGACTCAGGCTCTTAGGGTTAGGGTTAGACTCAGGCTCTTAGGGTTAGGGTTAGACTCAGGCTCTTAGGGTGAGGGTTAGACTCAGGCTCTTAGGGTTAGGGTTAGACTCAGGCTCTTAGGGTTAGGGTTAGACTCAGGCTCTTAGGGTGAGGGTTAGACTCAGGCTCTTCGGGTGAGGGTTCGACTCAGGCTCTTAGGGTTAGGGTTCGACTCAGGCTCTTCGGGTTAGGGTTAGACTCAGGCTCTTCGGGTTAGGGTTAGACTCAGGCTCTTCGGGTGAGGGTTAGACTCAGGCTCTTAGGGTGAGGGTTAGACTCAGGCTCTTCGGGTTAGGGTTAGACTCAGGCTCTTAGGGTGAGGGTCAGACTCAGGCTCTTAGGGTTAGGGTTAGACTCAGGCTCTTAGGGTGAGGGTTAGACTCAGGCTCTTAGGGTGAGGGTTAGACTCAGGCTCTTAGGGTTAGGGTTAGACTCAGGCTCTTAGGGTTAGGGTTAGACTCAGGCTCTTAGGGTTAGGGTTAGACTCAGGCTCTTAGGGTTAGGGTTAGACTCAGGCTCTTAGGGTTAGGGTTAGACTCAGGCTCTTAGGGTTAGGGTTAGACTCAGGCTCTTAGGGTGAGGGTTAGACTCAGGCTCTTAGGGTGAGGGTTAGACTCAGGCTCTTACGGTTAGGGTTAGACTCAGGCTCTTAGGGTTAGGGTTAGACTCAGGCTCTTAGGGTTAGGGTTAGACTCAGGCTCTTAGGGTTAGGGTTAGACTCAGGCTCTTAGGGTGAGGGTTAGACTCAGGCTCTTAGGGTGAGGGTTAGACTCAGGCTCTTCGGGTTAGGGTTCGACTCAGGCTCTTAGGGTGAGGGTTAGACTCAGGCTCTTCGGGTTAGGGTTAGACTCAGGCTCTTCGGGTTAGGGTTAGACTCAGGCTCTTAGGGTTAGGGTTAGACTCAGGGTCTTAGGGTGAGGGTTAGACTCAGGCTCTTCGGGTTAGGGTTAGACTCAGGCTCTTAGGGTTAGGGTCAGACTCAGGCTCTTAGGGTTAGGGTTAGACTCAGGCTCTTAGGGTGAGGGTTAGACTCAGGCTCTTAGGGTGAGGGTTAGACTCAGGCTCTTAGGGTTAGGGTTAGACTCAGGCTCTTAGGGTTAGGGTTAGACTCAGGCTCTTAGGGTTAGGGTTAGACTCAGGCTCTTAGGGTTAGGGTTAGACTCAGGCTCTTAGGGTTAGGGTTAGACTCAGGCTCTTAGGGTGAGGGTTAGACTCAGGCTCTTAGGGTTAGGGTTAGACTCAGGCTCTTCGGGTTAGGGTTACACTCAGGCTCTTAGGGTGAGGGTTAGACTCAGGCTCTTAGGGTTAGGGTTAGACTCAGGCTCTTAGGGTTAGGGTTAGACTCAGGCTCTTAGGGTTAGGGTTAGACTCAGGCTCTTAGGGTTAGGGTTAGACTCAGGCTCTTAGGGTTAGGGTTAGACTCAGGCTCTTCGGGTTAGGGTTACACTCAGGCTCTTAGGGTGAGGGTTAGACTCAGGCTCTTCGGGTTAGGGTTCGACTCAGGCTCTTAGGGTTAGGGTTAGACTCAGGCTCTTAGGGTTAGGGTTAGACTCAGGCTCTTAGGGTGAGGGTTAGACTCAGGCTCTTAGGGTTAGGGTTAGACTCAGGCTCTTAGGGTTAGGGTTAGACTCAGGCTCTTCGGGTTAGGGTTAGACTCAGGCTCTTAGGGTGAGGGTTAGACTCAGGCTCTTAGGGTTAGGGTTAGACTCAGGCTCTTAGGGTTAGGGTTAGACTCAGGCTCTTAGGGTGAGGGTTAGACTCAGGCTCTTAGGGTTAGGGTTCGACTCAGGCTCTTAGGGTTAGGGTTAGACTCAGGCTCTTAGGGTTAGGGTTAGACTCAGGCTCTTAGGGCTAGGGTTAGACTCAGGCTCTTAGGGTTAGGGTTAGACTCAGGCTCTTAGGGTGAGGGTTAGACTCAGGCTCTTCGGGTTAGGGTTAGACTCAGGCTCTTAGGGTGAGGGTTAGACTCAGGCTCTTAGGGTTAGGGTTAGACTCAGGCTCTTAGGGTGAGGGTTAGACTCAGGCTCTTAGGGTGAGGGTTAGACTCAGGCTCTTAGGGTTAGGGTTAGACTCAGGCTCTTAGGGTGAGGGTTAGACTCAGGCTCTTAGGGTTAGGGTTAGACTCAGGCTCTTAGGGTTAGGGTTAGACTCAGGCTCTTAGGGTTAGGGTTAGACTCAGGCTCTTAGGGTTAGGGTTAGACTCAGGCTCTTAGGGTTAGGGTTAGACTCAGGCTCTTAGGGTTAGGGTTAGACTCAGGCTCTTAGGGTGAGGGTTAGACTCAGGCTCTTAGGGTGAGGGTTAGACTCAGGCTCTTCGGGTTAGGGTTAGACTCAGGCTCTTCGGGTTAGGGTTAGACTCAGGCTCTTAGGGTTAGGGTTAGACTCAGGCTCTTCGGTTTAGGGTTAGACTCAGGCTCTTAGGGTTAGGGTTAGACTCAGGCTTTTAGGGTTAGGGTTCGACTCAGGCTCTTAGGGTGAGGGTTAGACTCAGGCTCTTAGGGTTAGGGTTAGACTCAGGCTCTTAGGGTTAGGGTTAGACTCAGGCTCTTAGGGTGAGGGTTAGACTCAGGCTCTTCGGGTTAGGGTTAGACTCAGGCTCTTAGGGTTAGGGTTAGACTCAGGCTCTTAGGGTTAGGGTTAGACTCAAGCTCTTAGGGTGAGGGTTAGACTCAGGCTCTTAGGGTTAGGGTTAGACTCAGGCTCTTAGGGTTAGGGTTAGACTCAGGCTCTTAGGGTGAGGGTTAGACTCAGGCTCTTAGGGTTAGGGTTAGACTCAGGCTCTTCGGGTTAGGGTTAGACTCAGGCTCTTAGGGTTAGGGTTAGACTCAGGCTCTTAGGGTTAGGGTTAGTCTCAGGCTCTTAGGGTTAGGGTTAGACTCAGGCTCTTAGGGTGAGGGTTAGACTCAGGCTCTTAGGGTGAGGGTTAGACTCAGGCTCTTAGGGTTAGGGTTAGACTCAGGCTCTTAGGGTGAGGGTTAGACTCAGGCTCTTCGGGTTAGGGTTAGACTCAGGCTCTTAGGGTGAGGGTTAGACTCAGGCTCTTAGGGTGAGGGTTAGACTCAGGCTCTTAGGGTTAGGGTTAGACTCAGGCTCTTCGGGTTAGGGTTAGACTCAGGCTCTTAGGGTTAGGGTTAGACTCAGGCTCTTAGAGTTAGGGTTAGACTCAGGCTCTTCGGGTTAGGGTTAGACTCAGGCTCTTAGGGTTAGGGTTAGACTCAGGCTCTTAGGGTTAGGGTTAGACTCAGGCTCTTAGGGTGAGGGTTAGACTCAGGCTCTTAGGGTTAGGGTTAGACTCAGGCTCTTAGGGTTAGGGTTAGACTCAGGCTCTTAGGGTGAGGGTTAGACTCAGGCTCTTCGGGTGAGGGTTCGACTCAGGCTCTTAGGGTTAGGGTTCGACTCAGGCTCTTCGGGTTAGGGTTAGACTCAGGCTCTTCGGGTTAGGGTTAGACTCAGGCTCTTCGGGTGAGGGTTAGACTCAGGCTCTTAGGGTGAGGGTTAGACTCAGGCTCTTCGGGTTAGGGTTAGACTCAGGCTCTTAGGGTGAGGGTCAGACTCAGGCTCTTAGGGTTAGGGTTAGACTCAGGCTCTTAGGGTGAGGGTTAGACTCAGGCTCTTAGGGTGAGGGTTAGACTCAGGCTCTTAGGGTTAGGGTTAGACTCAGGCTCTTCGGGTTAGGGTTAGACTCAGGCTCTTAGGGTTAGGGTTAGACTCAGGCTCTTAGGGTTAGGGTTAGACTCAGGCTCTTAGGGTTAGGGTTAGACTCAGGCTCTTAGGGTTAGGGTTAGACTCAGGCTCTTAGGGTGAGGGTTAGACTCAGGCTCTTAGGGTGAGGGTTAGACTCAGGCTCTTACGGTTAGGGTTAGACTCAGGCTCTTAGGGTTAGGGTTAGACTCAGGCTCTTAGGGTTAGGGTTAGACTCAGGCTCTTAGGGTTAGGGTTAGACTCAGGCTCTTAGGGTGAGGGTTAGACTCAGGCTCTTAGGGTGAGGGTTAGACTCAGGCTCTTCGGGTTAGGGTTCGACTCAGGCTCTTAGGGTGAGGGTTAGACTCAGGCTCTTCGGGTTAGGGTTAGACTCAGGCTCTTCGGGTTAGGGTTAGACTCAGGCTCTTAGGGTTAGGGTTAGACTCAGGGTCTTAGGGTGAGGGTTAGACTCAGGCTCTTCGGGTTAGGGTTAGACTCAGGCTCTTAGGGTTAGGGTCAGACTCAGGCTCTTAGGGTTAGGGTTAGACTCAGGCTCTTAGGGTGAGGGTTAGACTCAGGCTCTTAGGGTGAGGGTTAGACTCAGGCTCTTAGGGTTAGGGTTAGACTCAGGCTCTTAGGGTTAGGGTTAGACTCAGGCTCTTAGGGTTAGGGTTAGACTCAGGCTCTTAGGGTTAGGGTTAGACTCAGGCTCTTAGGGTTAGGGTTAGACTCAGGCTCTTAGGGTGAGGGTTAGACTCAGGCTCTTAGGGTTAGGGTTAGACTCAGGCTCTTCGGGTTAGGGTTACACTCAGGCTCTTAGGGTGAGGGTTAGACTCAGGCTCTTAGGGTTAGGGTTAGACTCAGGCTCTTAGGGTTAGGGTTAGACTCAGGCTCTTAGGGTTAGGGTTAGACTCAGGCTCTTAGGGTTAGGGTTAGACTCAGGCTCTTAGGGTTAGGGTTAGACTCAGGCTCTTCGGGTTAGGGTTACACTCAGGCTCTTAGGGTGAGGGTTAGACTCAGGCTCTTCGGGTTAGGGTTCGACTCAGGCTCTTAGGGTTAGGGTTAGACTCAGGCTCTTAGGGTGAGGGTTAGACTCAGGCTCTTAGGGTGAGGGTTAGACTCAGGCTCTTAGGGTTAGGGTTAGACTCAGGCTCTTCGGGTTAGGGTTAGACTCAGGCTCTTCGGGTTAGGGTTAGACTCAGGCTCTTAGAGTTAGGGTTAGACTCAGGCTCTTAGAATTAGGGTTAGACTCAGGCTCTTAGGGTTAGGGTTAGACTCAGGCTCTTAGGGTTAGGGTTAGACTCAGGCTCTTAGGGTGAGGGTTAGACTCAGGCTCTTAGGGTTAGGGTTAGACTCAGGCTCTTAGGGTTAGGGTTAGACTCAGGCTCTTAGGGTTAGGGTTAGACTCAGGCTCTTAGGGTTAGGGTTAGACTCAGGCTCTTAGGGTTAGGGTTAGACTCAGGCTCTTAGGGTTAGGGTTAGACTCAGGCTCTTAGGGTTAGGGTTAGACTCAGGCTCTTAGGGTTAGGGTTAGACTCAGGCTCTTAGGGTGAGGGTTAGACTCAGGCTCTTAGGGTTAGGGTTAAACTCAGGCTCTTAGGGTTAGGGTTAGACTCAGGCTCTTCGGTTTAGGGTTAGACTCAGGCTCTTAGGGTTAGGGTTAGACTCAGGCTTTTAGGGTTAGGGTTCGACTCAGGCTCTTAGGGTGAGGGTTAGACTCAGGCTCTTAGGGTTAGGGTTAGACTCAGGCTCTTAGGGTTAGGGTTAGACTCAGGCTCTTAGGGTGAGGGTTAGACTCAGGCTCTTCGGGTTAGGGTTAGACTCAGGCTCTTAGGGTTAGGGTTAGACTCAGGCTCTTAGGGTTAGGGTTAGACTCAAGCTCTTAGGGTGAGGGTTAGACTCAGGCTCTTAGGGTTAGGGTTAGACTCAGGCTCTTAGGGTTAGGGTTAGACTCAGGCTCTTAGGGTGAGGGTTAGACTCAGGCTCTTAGGGTTAGGGTTAGACTCAGGCTCTTCGGGTTAGGGTTAGACTCAGGCTCTTAGGGTTAGGGTTAGACTCAGGCTCTTAGGGTTAGGGTTAGTCTCAGGCTCTTAGGGTTAGGGTTAGACTCAGGCTCTTAGGGTTAGGGTTAGACTCAGGCTCTTAGGGTGAGGGTTAGACTCAGGCTCTTAGGGTTAGGGTTAGACTCAGGCTCTTAGGGTGAGGGTTAGACTCAGGCTCTTCGGGTTAGGGTTAGACTCAGGCTCTTAGGGTGAGGGTTAGACTCAGGCTCTTAGGGTGAGGGTTAGACTCAGGCTCTTAGGGTTAGGGTTAGACTCAGGCTCTTCGGGTTAGGGTTAGACTCAGGCTCTTCGGGTTAGGGTTAGACTCAGGCTCTTAGAGTTAGGGTTAGACTCAGGCTCTTCGGGTTAGGGTTAGACTCAGGCTCTTAGGGTTAGGGTTAGACTCAGGCTCTTAGGGTTAGGGTTAGACTCAGGCTCTTAGGGTGAGGGTTAGACTCAGGCTCTTAGGGTTAGGGTTAGACTCAGGCTCTTAGGGTTAGGGTTAGACTCAGGCTCTTAGGGTGAGGGTTAGACTCAGGCTCTTCGGGTGAGGGTTCGACTCAGGCTCTTAGGGTTAGGGTTCGACTCAGGCTCTTCGGGTTAGGGTTAGACTCAGGCTCTTCGGGTTAGGGTTAGACTCAGGCTCTTCGGGTGAGGGTTAGACTCAGGCTCTTAGGGTGAGGGTTAGACTCAGGCTCTTCGGGTTAGGGTTCGACTCAGGCTCTTAGGGTTAGGGTTAGACTCAGGCTCTTAGGGTTAGGGTTAGACTCAGGCTCTTAGGGCTAGGGTTAGACTCAGGCTCTTAGGGTTAGGGTTAGACTCAGGCTCTTAGGGTGAGGGTTAGACTCAGGCTCTTCGGGTTAGGGTTAGACTCAGGCTCTTAGGGTGAGGGTTAGACTCAGGCTCTTAGGGTTAGGGTTAGACTCAGGCTCTTAGGGTGAGGGTTAGACTCAGGCTCTTAGGGTGAGGGTTAGACTCAGGCTCTTAGGGTTAGGGTTAGACTCAGGCTCTTAGGGTGAGGGTTAGACTCAGGCTCTTAGGGTTAGGGTTAGACTCAGGCTCTTAGGGTTAGGGTTAGACTCAGGCTCTTAGGGTTAGGGTTAGACTCAGGCTCTTAGGGTTAGGGTTAGACTCAGGCTCTTAGGGTTAGGGTTAGACTCAGGCTCTTAGGGTTAGGGTTAGACTCAGGCTCTTAGGGTTAGGGTTAGACTCAGGCTCTTAGGGTGAGGGTTAGACTCAGGCTCTTAGGGTGAGGGTTAGACTCAGGCTCTTCGGGTTAGGGTTAGACTCAGGCTCTTCGGGTTAGGGTTAGACTCAGGCTCTTAGCGTTAGGGTTAGACTCAGGCTCTTCGGTTTAGGGTTAGACTCAGGCTCTTAGGGTTAGGGTTAGACTCAGGCTTTTAGGGTTAGGGTTCGACTCAGGCTCTTAGGGTGAGGGTTAGACTCAGGCTCTTAGGGTTAGGGTTAGACTCAGGCTCTTAGGGTTAGGGTTAGACTCAGGCTCTTAGGGTGAGGGTTAGACTCAGGCTCTTCGGGTTAGGGTTAGACTCAGGCTCTTAGGGTTAGGGTTAGACTCAGGCTCTTAGGGTTAGGGTTAGACTCAAGCTCTTAGGGTGAGGGTTAGACTCAGGCTCTTAGGGTTAGGGTTAGACTCAGGCTCTTAGGGTTAGGGTTAGACTCAGGCTCTTAGGGTGAGGGTTAGACTCAGGCTCTTAGGGTTAGGGTTAGACTCAGGCTCTTCGGGTTAGGGTTAGACTCAGGCTCTTAGGGTTAGGGTTAGACTCAGGCTCTTAGGGTTAGGGTTAGTCTCAGGCTCTTAGGGTTAGGGTTAGACTCAGGCTCTTAGGGTTAGGGTTAGACTCAGGCTCTTAGGGTGAGGGTTAGACTCAGGCTCTTAGGGTTAGGGTTAGACTCAGGCTCTTAGGGTGAGGGTTAGACTCAGGCTCTTCGGGTTAGGGTTAGACTCAGGCTCTTAGGGTGAGGGTTAGACTCAGGCTCTTAGGGTGAGGGTTAGACTCAGGCTCTTAGGGTTAGGGTTAGACTCAGGCTCTTCGGGTTAGGGTTAGACTCAGGCTCTTCGGGTTAGGGTTAGACTCAGGCTCTTAGAGTTAGGGTTAGACTCAGGCTCTTCGGGTTAGGGTTAGACTCAGGCTCTTAGGGTTAGGGTTAGACTCAGGCTCTTAGGGTTAGGGTTAGACTCAGGCTCTTAGGGTGAGGGTTAGACTCAGGCTCTTAGGGTTAGGGTTAGACTCAGGCTCTTAGGGTTAGGGTTAGACTCAGGCTCTTAGGGTGAGGGTTAGACTCAGGCTCTTCGGGTGAGGGTTCGACTCAGGCTCTTAGGGTTAGGGTTAGACTCAGGCTCTTCGGGTTAGGGTTAGACTCAGGCTCTTCGGGTTAGGGTTAGACTCAGGCTCTTCGGGTGAGGGTTAGACTCAGGCTCTTAGGGTGAGGGTTAGACTCAGGCTCTTCGGGTTAGGGTTAGACTCAGGCTCTTAGGGTGAGGGTCAGACTCAGGCTCTTAGGGTTAGGGTTAGACTCAGGCTCTTAGGGTGAGGGTTAGACTCAGGCTCTTAGGGTGAGGGTTAGACTCAGGCTCTTAGGGTTAGGGTTAGACTCAGGCTCTTAGGGTTAGGGTTAGACTCAGGCTCTTAGGGTTAGGGTTAGACTCAGGCTCTTAGGGTTAGGGTTAGACTCAGGCTCTTAGGGTTAGGGTTAGACTCAGGCTCTTAGGGTTAGGGTTAGACTCAGGCTCTTAGGGTGAGGGTTAGACTCAGGCTCTTAGGGTGAGGGTTAGACTCAGGCTCTTACGGTTAGGGTTAGACTCAGGCTCTTAGGGTTAGGGTTAGACTCAGGCTCTTAGGGTTAGGGTTAGACTCAGGCTCTTAGGGTTAGGGTTAGACTCAGGCTCTTAGGGTGAGGGTTAGACTCAGGCTCTTAGGGTGAGGGTTAGACTCAGGCTCTTCGGGTTAGGGTTCGACTCAGGCTCTTAGGGTGAGGGTTAGACTCAGGCTCTTCGGGTTAGGGTTAGACTCAGGCTCTTCGGGTTAGGGTTAGACTCAGGCTCTTAGGGTTAGGGTTAGACTCAGGCTCTTAGGGTGAGGGTTAGACTCAGGCTCTTCGGGTTAGGGTTAGACTCAGGCTCTTCGGGTTAGGGTCAGACTCAGGCTCTTAGGGTTAGGGTTAGACTCAGGCTCTTAGGGTGAGGGTTAGACTCAGGCTCTTAGGGTGAGGGTTAGACTCAGGCTCTTAGGGTTAGGGTTAGACTCAGGCTCTTAGGGTTAGGGTTAGACTCAGGCTCTTAGGGTTAGGGTTAGACTCAGGCTCTTAGGGTTAGGGTTAGACTCAGGCTCTTAGGGTGAGGGTTAGACTCAGGCTCTTAGGGTTAGGGTTAGACTCAGGCTCTTCGGGTTAGGGTTACACTCAGGCTCTTAGGGTGAGGGTTAGACTCAGGCTCTTCGGGTTAGGGTTAGACTCAGGCTCTTAGGGTTAGGGTTAGACTCAGGCTCTTAGGGTTAGGGTTAGACTCAGGCTCTTAGGGTTAGGGTTAGACTCAGGCTCTTCGGGTTAGGGTTACACTCAGGCTCTTAGGGTGAGGGTTAGACTCAGGCTCTTCGGGTTAGGGTTCGACTCAGGCTCTTAGGGTTAGGGTTAGACTCAGGCTCTTCGGGTTAGGGTTAGACTCAGGCTCTTAGGGTTAGGGTTAGACTCAGGCTCTTAGGGTTAGGGTTAGACTCAGGCTCTTAGGGTTAGGGTTAGACTCAGGCTCTTAGGGTGAGGGTTAGACTCAGGCTCTTAGGGTTAGGGTTAGACTCAGGCTCTTAGGGTGAGGGTTAGACTCAGGCTCTTCGGGTTAGGGTTAGACTCAGGCTCTTAGGGTGAGGGTTAGACTCAGGCTCTTAGGGTGAGGGTTAGACTCAGGCTCTTAGGGTTAGGGTTAGACTCAGGCTCTTCGGGTTAGGGTTAGACTCAGGCTCTTCGGGTTAGGGTTAGACTCAGGCTCTTAGAGTTAGGGTTAGACTCAGGCTCTTCGGGTTAGGGTTAGACTCAGGCTCTTAGGGTTAGGGTTAGACTCAGGCTCTTAGGGTTAGGGTTAGACTCAGGCTCTTAGGGTGAGGGTTAGACTCAGGCTCTTAGGGTTAGGGTTAGACTCAGGCTCTTAGGGTTAGGGTTAGACTCAGGCTCTTAGGGTGAGGGTTAGACTCAGGCTCTTAGGGTTAGGGTTCGACTCAGGCTTTTCGGGTTAGGGTTAGACTCAGGCTCTTAGGGTTAGGGTTAGACTCAGGCTCTTCGGGTTAGGGTTAGACTCAGGCTCTTAGGGTTAGGGTTAGACTCAGGCTCTTAGGGTGAGGGTTAGACTCAGGCTCTTCGGGTTAGGGTTAGACTCAGGCTCTTAGGGTGAGGGTCAGACTCAGGCTCTTAGGGTTAGGGTTAGACTCAGGCTCTTAGGGTGAGGGTTAGACTCAGGCTCTTAGGGTGAGGGTTAGACTCAGGCTCTTAGGGTTAGGGTTAGACTCAGGCTCTTAGGGTTAGGGTTAGACTCAGGCTCTTAGGGTTAGGGTTAGACTCAGGCTCTTAGGGTTAGGGTTAGACTCAGGCTCTTAGGGTGAGGGTTAGACTCAGGCTCTTCGGGTTAGGGTTCGACTCAGGCTCTTAGGGTTAGGGTTAGACTCAGGCTCTTCGGGTTAGGGTTAGACTCAGGCTCTTAGGGTTAGGGTTAGACTCAGGCTCTTAGGGTTAGGGTTAGACTCAGGCTCTTAGGGTTAGGGTTAGACTCAGGCTCTTAGGGTGAGGGTTAGACTCAGGCTCTTAGGGTTAGGGTTAGACTCAGGCTCTTAGGGTGAGGGTTAGACTCAGGCTCTTCGGGTTAGGGTTAGACTCAGGCTCTTAGGGTGAGGGTTAGACTCAGGCTCTTAGGGTGAGGGTTAGACTCAGGCTCTTAGGGTTAGGGTTAGACTCAGGCTCTTCGGGTTAGGGTTAGACTCAGGCTCTTCGGGTTAGGGTTAGACTCAGGCTCTTAGAGTTAGGGTTAGACTCAGGCTCTTCGGGTTAGGGTTAGACTCAGGCTCTTAGGGTTAGGGTTAGACTCAGGCTCTTAGGGTTAGGGTTAGACTCAGGCTCTTAGGGTGAGGGTTAGACTCAGGCTCTTAGGGTTAGGGTTAGACTCAGGCTCTTAGGGTTAGGGTTAGACTCAGGCTCTTAGGGTGAGGGTTAGACTCAGGCTCTTAGGGTTAGGGTTCGACTCAGGCTTTTCGGGTTAGGGTTAGACTCAGGCTCTTAGGGTTAGGGTTAGACTCAGGCTCTTCGGGTTAGGGTTAGACTCAGGCTCTTAGGGTTAGGGTTAGACTCAGGCTCTTAGGGTGAGGGTTAGACTCAGGCTCTTCGGGTTAGGGTTAGACTCAGGCTCTTAGGGTGAGGGTCAGACTCAGGCTCTTAGGGTTAGGGTTAGACTCAGGCTCTTAGGGTGAGGGTTAGACTCAGGCTCTTAGGGTGAGGGTTAGACTCAGGCTCTTAGGGTTAGGGTTAGACTCAGGCTCTTAGGGTTAGGGTTAGACTCAGGCTCTTAGGGTTAGGGTTAGACTCAGGCTCTTAGGGTTAGGGTTAGACTCAGGCTCTTAGGGTTAGGGTTAGACTCAGGCTCTTAGGGTTAGGGTTAGACTCAGGCTCTTAGGGTGAGGGTTAGACTCAGGCTCTTACGGTTAGGGTTAGACTCAGGCTCTTAGGGTTAGGGTTAGACTCAGGCTCTTAGGGTTAGGGTTAGACTCAGGCTCTTAGGGTTAGGGTTAGACTCAGGCTCTTAGGGTGAGGGTTAGACTCAGGCTCTTAGGGTGAGGGTTAGACTCAGGCTCTTCGGGTTAGGGTTCGACTCAGGCTCTTAGGGTGAGGGTTAGACTCAGGCTCTTAGGGTTAGGGTTAGACTCAGGCTCTTAGGGTTAGGGTTAGACTCAGGCTCTTAGGGTTCGGGTTAGACTCAGGCTCTTAGGGTTAGGGTTAGACTCAGGCTCTTAGGGTTAGGGTTAGACTCAGGCTCTTAGGGTTAGGGTTAGACTCAGGCTCTTCGGGTTAGGGTTACACTCAGGCTCTTAGGGTGAGGGTTAGACTCAGGCTCTTAGGGTTAGGGTTAGACTCAGGCTCTTAGGGTGAGGGTTAGACTCAGGCTCTTAGGGTTAGGGTTAGACTCAGGCTCTTAGGGTGAGGGTTAGACTCAGGCTCTTAGGGTTAGGGTTAGACTCAGGCTCTTAGGGTTAGGGTTAGACTCAGGCTCTTAGGGTTAGGGTTAGACTCAGGCTCTTAGGGTTAGGGTTAGACTCAGGCTCTTAGGGTTAGGGTTAGACTCAGGCTCTTAGGGTTAGGGTTAGACTCAGGCTCTTAGGGTGAGGGTTAGACTCAGGCTCTTCGGGTTAGGGTTAGACTCAGGCTCTTAGGGTTAGGGTTAAACTCAGGCTCTTCGGGTTAGGGTTAGACTCAGGCTCTTAGGGTTAGGGTTAGACTCAGGCTCTTCGGGTTAGGGTTAGACTCAGGCTCTTCGGGTTAGGGTTAGACTCAGGCTCTTAGAGTTAGGGTTAGACTCAGGCTCTTCGGGTTAGGGTTAGACTCAGGCTCTTAGGGTTAGGGTTAGACTCAGGCTCTTAGGGTGAGGGTTAGACTCAGGCTCTTAGGGTTAGGGTTAGACTCAGGCTCTTAGGGTTAGGGTTACACTCAGGCTCTTAGGGTGAGGGTTAGACTCAGGCTCTTAAGGTTAGGGTTCGACTCAGGCTCTTCGGGTTAGGGTTAGACTCAGGCTCTTAGGGTTAGGGTTAGACTCAGGCTCTTAGGGCTAGGGTTAGACTCAGGCTCTTAGGGTTAGGGTTAGACTCAGGCTCTTAGGGTGAGGGTTAGACTCAGGCTCTTCGGGTTAGGGTTAGACTCAGGCTCTTAGGGTGAGGGTTAGACTCAGGCTCTTAGGGTTAGGGTTAGACTCAGGCTCTTAGGGTGAGGGTTAGACTCAGGCTCTTAGGGTGAGGGTTAGACTCAGGCTCTTAGGGTTAGGGTTAGACTCAGGCTCTTAGGGTGAGGGTTAGACTCAGGCTCTTAGGGTTAGGGTTAGACTCAGGCTCTTAGGGTTAGGGTTAGACTCAGGCTCTTAGGGTTAGGGTTAGACTCAGGCTCTTAGGGTTAGGGTTAGACTCAGGCTCTTAGGGTTAGGGTTAGACTCAGGCTCTTAGGGTTAGGGTTAGACTCAGGCTCTTAGGGTTAGGGTTAGACTCAGGCTCTTAGGGTGAGGGTTAGACTCAGGCTCTTAGGGTGAGGGTTAGACTCAGGCTCTTCGGGTTAGGGTTAGACTCAGGCTCTTCGGGTTAGGGTTAGACTCAGGCTCTTAGGGTTAGGGTTAGACTCAGGCTCTTCGGTTTAGGGTTAGACTCAGGCTCTTAGGGTTAGGGTTAGACTCAGGCTTTTAGGGTTAGGGTTCGACTCAGGCTCTTAGGGTGAGGGTTAGACTCAGGCTCTTAGGGTTAGGGTTAGACTCAGGCTCTTAGGGTTAGGGTTAGACTCAGGCTCTTAGGGTGAGGGTTAGACTCAGGCTCTTCGGGTTAGGGTTAGACTCAGGCTCTTAGGGTTAGGGTTAGACTCAGGCTCTTAGGGTTAGGGTTAGACTCAAGCTCTTAGGGTGAGGGTTAGACTCAGGCTCTTAGGGTTAGGGTTAGACTCAGGCTCTTAGGGTTAGGGTTAGACTCAGGCTCTTAGGGTGAGGGTTAGACTCAGGCTCTTAGGGTTAGGGTTAGACTCAGGCTCTTCGGGTTAGGGTTAGACTCAGGCTCTTAGGGTTAGGGTTAGACTCAGGCTCTTAGGGTTAGGGTTAGTCTCAGGCTCTTAGGGTTAGGGTTAGACTCAGGCTCTTAGGGTTAGGGTTAGACTCAGGCTCTTAGGGTGAGGGTTAGACTCAGGCTCTTAGGGTTAGGGTTAGACTCAGGCTCTTAGGGTGAGGGTTAGACTCAGGCTCTTCGGGTTAGGGTTAGACTCAGGCTCTTAGGGTGAGGGTTAGACTCAGGCTCTTAGGGTGAGGGTTAGACTCAGGCTCTTAGGGTTAGGGTTAGACTCAGGCTCTTCGGGTTAGGGTTAGACTCAGGCTCTTCGGGTTAGGGTTAGACTCAGGCTCTTAGAGTTAGGGTTAGACTCAGGCTCTTCGGGTTAGGGTTAGACTCAGGCTCTTAGGGTTAGGGTTAGACTCAGGCTCTTAGGGTTAGGGTTAGACTCAGGCTCTTAGGGTGAGGGTTAGACTCAGGCTCTTAGGGTTAGGGTTAGACTCAGGCTCTTAGGGTTAGGGTTAGACTCAGGCTCTTAGGGTGAGGGTTAGACTCAGGCTCTTCGGGTGAGGGTTCGACTCAGGCTCTTAGGGTTAGGGTTCGACTCAGGCTCTTCGGGTTAGGGTTAGACTCAGGCTCTTCGGGTTAGGGTTAGACTCAGGCTCTTCGGGTGAGGGTTAGACTCAGGCTCTTAGGGTGAGGGTTAGACTCAGGCTCTTCGGGTTAGGGTTCGACTCAGGCTCTTAGGGTTAGGGTTAGACTCAGGCTCTTAGGGTTAGGGTTAGACTCAGGCTCTTAGGGCTAGGGTTAGACTCAGGCTCTTAGGGTTAGGGTTAGACTCAGGCTCTTAGGGTGAGGGTTAGACTCAGGCTCTTCGGGTTAGGGTTAGACTCAGGCTCTTAGGGTGAGGGTTAGACTCAGGCTCTTAGGGTTAGGGTTAGACTCAGGCTCTTAGGGTGAGGGTTAGACTCAGGCTCTTAGGGTGAGGGTTAGACTCAGGCTCTTAGGGTTAGGGTTAGACTCAGGCTCTTAGGGTGAGGGTTAGACTCAGGCTCTTAGGGTTAGGGTTAGACTCAGGCTCTTAGGGTTAGGGTTAGACTCAGGCTCTTAGGGTTAGGGTTAGACTCAGGCTCTTAGGGTTAGGGTTAGACTCAGGCTCTTAGGGTTAGGGTTAGACTCAGGCTCTTAGGGTTAGGGTTAGACTCAGGCTCTTAGGGTTAGGGTTAGACTCAGGCTCTTAGGGTGAGGGTTAGACTCAGGCTCTTAGGGTGAGGGTTAGACTCAGGCTCTTCGGGTTAGGGTTAGACTCAGGCTCTTCGGGTTAGGGTTAGACTCAGGCTCTTAGCGTTAGGGTTAGACTCAGGCTCTTCGGTTTAGGGTTAGACTCAGGCTCTTAGGGTTAGGGTTAGACTCAGGCTTTTAGGGTTAGGGTTCGACTCAGGCTCTTAGGGTGAGGGTTAGACTCAGGCTCTTAGGGTTAGGGTTAGACTCAGGCTCTTAGGGTTAGGGTTAGACTCAGGCTCTTAGGGTGAGGGTTAGACTCAGGCTCTTCGGGTTAGGGTTAGACTCAGGCTCTTAGGGTTAGGGTTAGACTCAGGCTCTTAGGGTTAGGGTTAGACTCAAGCTCTTAGGGTGAGGGTTAGACTCAGGCTCTTAGGGTTAGGGTTAGACTCAGGCTCTTAGGGTTAGGGTTAGACTCAGGCTCTTAGGGTGAGGGTTAGACTCAGGCTCTTAGGGTTAGGGTTAGACTCAGGCTCTTCGGGTTAGGGTTAGACTCAGGCTCTTAGGGTTAGGGTTAGACTCAGGCTCTTAGGGTTAGGGTTAGTCTCAGGCTCTTAGGGTTAGGGTTAGACTCAGGCTCTTAGGGTTAGGGTTAGACTCAGGCTCTTAGGGTGAGGGTTAGACTCAGGCTCTTAGGGTTAGGGTTAGACTCAGGCTCTTAGGGTGAGGGTTAGACTCAGGCTCTTCGGGTTAGGGTTAGACTCAGGCTCTTAGGGTGAGGGTTAGACTCAGGCTCTTAGGGTGAGGGTTAGACTCAGGCTCTTAGGGTTAGGGTTAGACTCAGGCTCTTCGGGTTAGGGTTAGACTCAGGCTCTTCGGGTTAGGGTTAGACTCAGGCTCTTAGAGTTAGGGTTAGACTCAGGCTCTTCGGGTTAGGGTTAGACTCAGGCTCTTAGGGTTAGGGTTAGACTCAGGCTCTTAGGGTTAGGGTTAGACTCAGGCTCTTAGGGTGAGGGTTAGACTCAGGCTCTTAGGGTTAGGGTTAGACTCAGGCTCTTAGGGTTAGGGTTAGACTCAGGCTCTTAGGGTGAGGGTTAGACTCAGGCTCTTCGGGTGAGGGTTCGACTCAGGCTCTTAGGGTTAGGGTTCGACTCAGGCTCTTCGGGTTAGGGTTAGACTCAGGCTCTTCGGGTTAGGGTTAGACTCAGGCTCTTCGGGTGAGGGTTAGACTCAGGCTCTTAGGGTGAGGGTTAGACTCAGGCTCTTCGGGTTAGGGTTAGACTCAGGCTCTTAGGGTGAGGGTCAGACTCAGGCTCTTAGGGTTAGGGTTAGACTCAGGCTCTTAGGGTGAGGGTTAGACTCAGGCTCTTAGGGTGAGGGTTAGACTCAGGCTCTTAGGGTTAGGGTTAGACTCAGGCTCTTAGGGTTAGGGTTAGACTCAGGCTCTTAGGGTTAGGGTTAGACTCAGGCTCTTAGGGTTAGGGTTAGACTCAGGCTCTTAGGGTTAGGGTTAGACTCAGGCTCTTAGGGTTAGGGTTAGACTCAGGCTCTTAGGGTGAGGGTTAGACTCAGGCTCTTAGGGTGAGGGTTAGACTCAGGCTCTTACGGTTAGGGTTAGACTCAGGCTCTTAGGGTTAGGGTTAGACTCAGGCTCTTAGGGTTAGGGTTAGACTCAGGCTCTTAGGGTTAGGGTTAGACTCAGGCTCTTAGGGTGAGGGTTAGACTCAGGCTCTTAGGGTGAGGGTTAGACTCAGGCTCTTCGGGTTAGGGTTCGACTCAGGCTCTTAGGGTGAGGGTTAGACTCAGGCTCTTCGGGTTAGGGTTAGACTCAGGCTCTTCGGGTTAGGGTTAGACTCAGGCTCTTAGGGTTAGGGTTAGACTCAGGCTCTTAGGGTGAGGGTTAGACTCAGGCTCTTCGGGTTAGGGTTAGACTCAGGCTCTTAGGGTTAGGGTCAGACTCAGGCTCTTAGGGTTAGGGTTAGACTCAGGCTCTTAGGGTGAGGGTTAGACTCAGGCTCTTAGGGTGAGGGTTAGACTCAGGCTCTTAGGGTTAGGGTTAGACTCAGGCTCTTAGGGTTAGGGTTAGACTCAGGCTCTTAGGGTTAGGGTTAGACTCAGGCTCTTAGGGTTAGGGTTAGACTCAGGCTCTTAGGGTGAGGGTTAGACTCAGGCTCTTAGGGTTAGGGTTAGACTCAGGCTCTTCGGGTTAGGGTTACACTCAGGCTCTTAGGGTGAGGGTTAGACTCAGGCTCTTCGGGTTAGGGTTAGACTCAGGCTCTTAGGGTTAGGGTTAGACTCAGGCTCTTAGGGTTAGGGTTAGACTCAGGCTCTTAGGGTTAGGGTTAGACTCAGGCTCTTCGGGTTAGGGTTACACTCAGGCTCTTAGGGTGAGGGTTAGACTCAGGCTCTTCGGGTTAGGGTTCGACTCAGGCTCTTAGGGTTAGGGTTAGACTCAGGCTCTTCGGGTTAGGGTTAGACTCAGGCTCTTAGGGTTAGGGTTAGACTCAGGCTCTTAGGGTTAGGGTTAGACTCAGGCTCTTAGGGTTAGGGTTAGACTCAGGCTCTTAGGGTGAGGGTTAGACTCAGGCTCTTAGGGTTAGGGTTAGACTCAGGCTCTTAGGGTGAGGGTTAGACTCAGGCTCTTCGGGTTAGGGTTAGACTCAGGCTCTTAGGGTGAGGGTTAGACTCAGGCTCTTAGGGTGAGGGTTAGACTCAGGCTCTTAGGGTTAGGGTTAGACTCAGGCTCTTCGGGTTAGGGTTAGACTCAGGCTCTTCGGGTTAGGGTTAGACTCAGGCTCTTAGAGTTAGGGTTAGACTCAGGCTCTTCGGGTTAGGGTTAGACTCAGGCTCTTAGGGTTAGGGTTAGACTCAGGCTCTTAGGGTTAGGGTTAGACTCAGGCTCTTAGGGTGAGGGTTAGACTCAGGCTCTTAGGGTTAGGGTTAGACTCAGGCTCTTAGGGTTAGGGTTAGACTCAGGCTCTTAGGGTGAGGGTTAGACTCAGGCTCTTAGGGTTAGGGTTCGACTCAGGCTTTTCGGGTTAGGGTTAGACTCAGGCTCTTAGGGTTAGGGTTAGACTCAGGCTCTTCGGGTTAGGGTTAGACTCAGGCTCTTAGGGTTAGGGTTAGACTCAGGCTCTTAGGGTGAGGGTTAGACTCAGGCTCTTCGGGTTAGGGTTAGACTCAGGCTCTTAGGGTGAGGGTCAGACTCAGGCTCTTAGGGTTAGGGTTAGACTCAGGCTCTTAGGGTGAGGGTTAGACTCAGGCTCTTAGGGTGAGGGTTAGACTCAGGCTCTTAGGGTTAGGGTTAGACTCAGGCTCTTAGGGTTAGGGTTAGACTCAGGCTCTTAGGGTTAGGGTTAGACTCAGGCTCTTAGGGTTAGGGTTAGACTCAGGCTCTTAGGGTTAGGGTTAGACTCAGGCTCTTAGGGTGAGGGTTAGACTCAGGCTCTTACGGTTAGGGTTAGACTCAGGCTCTTAGGGTTAGGGTTAGACTCAGGCTCTTAGGGTTAGGGTTAGACTCAGGCTCTTAGGGTGAGGGTTAGACTCAGGCTCTTAGGGTGAGGGTTAGACTCAGGCTCTTCGGGTTAGGGTTCGACTCAGGCTCTTAGGGTGAGGGTTAGACTCAGGCTCTTAGGGTTAGGGTTAGACTCAGGCTCTTAGGGTTAGGGTTAGACTCAGGCTCTTAGGGTTCGGGTTAGACTCAGGCTCTTAGGGTTAGGGTTAGACTCAGGCTCTTAGGGTTAGGGTTAGACTCAGGCTCTTAGGGTTAGGGTTAGACTCAGGCTCTTCGGGTTAGGGTTACACTCAGGCTCTTAGGGTGAGGGTTAGACTCAGGCTCTTAGGGTTAGGGTTAGACTCAGGCTCTTAGGGTGAGGGTTAGACTCAGGCTCTTAGGGTGAGGGTTAGACTCAGGCTCTTAGGGTGAGGGTTAGACTCAGGCTCTTCGGGTTAGGGTTAGACTCAGGCTCTTAGGGTGAGGGTCAGACTCAGGCTCTTAGGGTTAGGGTTAGACTCAGGCTCTTAGGGTGAGGGTTAGACTCAGGCTCTTAGGGTGAGGGTTAGACTCAGGCTCTTAGGGTTAGGGTTAGACTCAGGCTCTTAGGGTTAGGGTTAGACTCAGGCTCTTAGGGTTAGGGTTAGACTCAGGCTCTTAGGGTTAGGGTTAGACTCAGGCTCTTAGGGTTAGGGTTAGACTCAGGCTCTTAGGGTGAGGGTTAGACTCAGGCTCTTAGGGTGAGGGTTAGACTCAGGCTCTTACGGTTAGGGTTAGACTCAGGCTCTTAGGGTTAGGGTTAGACTCAGGCTCTTAGGGTTAGGGTTAGACTCAGGCTCTTAGGGTTAGGGTTAGACTCAGGCTCTTAGGGTGAGGGTTAGACTCAGGCTCTTAGGGTGAGGGTTAGACTCAGGCTCTTCGGGTTAGGGTTCGACTCAGGCTCTTAGGGTGAGGGTTAGACTCAGGCTCTTCGGGTTAGGGTTAGACTCAGGCTCTTCGGGTTAGGGTTAGACTCAGGCTCTTAGGGTTAGGGTTAGACTCAGGCTCTTAGGGTGAGGGTTAGACTCAGGCTCTTCGGGTTAGGGTTAGACTCAGGCTCTTAGGGTTAGGGTCAGACTCAGGCTCTTAGGGTTAGGGTTAGACTTAGGCTCTTAGGGTGAGGGTTAGACTCAGGCTCTTAGGGTGAGGGTTAGACTCAGGCTCTTAGGGTTAGGGTTAGACTCAGGCTCTTAGGGTTAGGGTTAGACTCAGGCTCTTAGGGTTAGGGTTAGACTCAGGCTCTTAGGGTTAGGGTTAGACTCAGGCTCTTAGGGTGAGGGTTAGACTCAGGCTCTTAGGGTTAGGGTTAGACTCAGGCTCTTCGGGTTAGGGTTACACTCAGGCTCTTAGGGTGAGGGTTAGACTCAGGCTCTTCGGGTTAGGGTTAGACTCAGGCTCTTAGGGTGAGGGTTAGACTCAGGCTCTTAGGGTGAGGGTTAGACTCAGGCTCTTAGGGTTAGGGTTAGACTCAGGCTCTTCGGGTTAGGGTTACACTCAGGCTCTTAGGGTGAGGGTTAGACTCAGGCTCTTCGGGTTAGGGTTCGACTCAGGCTCTTAGGGTTAGGGTTAGACTCAGGCTCTTAGGGTGAGGGTTAGACTCAGGCTCTTCGGGTTAGGGTTAGACTCAGGCTCTTAGGGTGAGGGTTAGACTCAGGCTCTTAGGGTGAGGGTTAGACTCAGGCTCTTAGGGTGAGGGTTAGACTCAGGCTCTTAGGGTGAGGGTTAGACTCAGGCTCTTAGGGTTAGGGTTAGACTCAGGCTCTTAGGGTGAGGGTTAGACTCAGGCTCTTAGGGTTAGGGTTAGACTCAGGCTCTTAGGGTTAGGGTTAGACTCAGGCTCTTAGGGTTAGGGTTAGACTCAGGCTCTTAGGGTTAGGGTTAGACTCAGGCTCTTAGGGTTAGGGTTAGACTCAGGCTCTTAGGGTTAGGGTTAGACTCAGGCTCTTAGGGTTAGGGTTAGACTCAGGCTCTTAGGGTGAGGGTTAGACTCAGGCTCTTAGGGTGAGGGTTAGACTCAGGCTCTTCGGGTTAGGGTTAGACTCAGGCTCTTCGGGTTAGGGTTAGACTCAGGCTCTTAGGGTTAGGGTTAGACTCAGGCTCTTCGGTTTAGGGTTAGACTCAGGCTCTTAGGGTTAGGGTTAGACTCAGGCTTTTAGGGTTAGGGTTCGACTCAGGCTCTTAGGGTGAGGGTTAGACTCAGGCTCTTAGGGTTAGGGTTAGACTCAGGCTCTTAGGGTTAGGGTTAGACTCAGGCTCTTCGGGTGAGGGTTAGACTCAGGCTCTTCGGGTTAGGGTTAGACTCAGGCTCTTAGGGTTAGGGTTAGACTCAGGCTCTTAGGGTTAGGGTTAGACTCAAGCTCTTAGGGTGAGGGTTAGACTCAGGCTCTTAGGGTTAGGGTTAGACTCAGGCTCTTAGGGTTAGGGTTAGACTCAGGCTCTTAGGGTGAGGGTTAGACTCAGGCTCTTAGGGTTAGGGTTAGACTCAGGCTCTTCGGGTTAGGGTTAGACTCAGGCTCTTAGGGTTAGGGTTAGACTCAGGCTCTTAGGGTTAGGGTTAGTCTCAGGCTCTTAGGGTTAGGGTTAGACTCAGGCTCTTAGGGTTAGGGTTAGACTCAGGCTCTTAGGGTGAGGGTTAGACTCAGGCTCTTAGGGTTAGGGTTAGACTCAGGCTCTTAGGGTGAGGGTTAGACTCAGGCTCTTCGGGTTAGGGTTAGACTCAGGCTCTTAGGGTGAGGGTTAGACTCAGGCTCTTAGGGTGAGGGTTAGACTCAGGCTCTTAGGGTTAGGGTTAGACTCAGGCTCTTCGGGTTAGGGTTAGACTCAGGCTCTTCGGGTTAGGGTTAGACTCAGGCTCTTAGAGTTAGGGTTAGACTCAGGCTCTTCGGGTTAGGGTTAGACTCAGGCTCTTAGGGTTAGGGTTAGACTCAGGCTCTTAGGGTTAGGGTTAGACTCAGGCTCTTAGGGTGAGGGTTAGACTCAGGCTCTTAGGGTTAGGGTTAGACTCAGGCTCTTAGGGTTAGGGTTAGACTCAGGCTCTTAGGGTGAGGGTTAGACTCAGGCTCTTCGGGTGAGGGTTCGACTCAGGCTCTTAGGGTTAGGGTTCGACTCAGGCTCTTCGGGTTAGGGTTAGACTCAGGCTCTTCGGGTTAGGGTTAGACTCAGGCTCTTCGGGTGAGGGTTAGACTCAGGCTCTTAGGGTGAGGGTTAGACTCAGGCTCTTCGGGTTAGGGTTAGACTCAGGCTCTTAGGGTGAGGGTCAGACTCAGGCTCTTAGGGTTAGGGTTAGACTCAGGCTCTTAGGGTGAGGGTTAGACTCAGGCTCTTAGGGTGAGGGTTAGACTCAGGCTCTTAGGGTTAGGGTTAGACTCAGGCTCTTAGGGTTAGGGTTAGACTCAGGCTCTTAGGGTTAGGGTTAGACTCAGGCTCTTAGGGTTAGGGTTAGACTCAGGCTCTTAGGGTTAGGGTTAGACTCAGGCTCTTAGGGTTAGGGTTAGACTCAGGCTCTTAGGGTGAGGGTTAGACTCAGGCTCTTAGGGTGAGGGTTAGACTCAGGCTCTTACGGTTAGGGTTAGACTCAGGCTCTTAGGGTTAGGGTTAGACTCAGGCTCTTAGGGTTAGGGTTAGACTCAGGCTCTTAGGGTTAGGGTTAGACTCAGGCTCTTAGGGTGAGGGTTAGACTCAGGCTCTTAGGGTGAGGGTTAGACTCAGGCTCTTCGGGTTAGGGTTCGACTCAGGCTCTTAGGGTGAGGGTTAGACTCAGGCTCTTCGGGTTAGGGTTAGACTCAGGCTCTTCGGGTTAGGGTTAGACTCAGGCTCTTAGGGTTAGGGTTAGACTCAGGCTCTTAGGGTGAGGGTTAGACTCAGGCTCTTCGGGTTAGGGTTAGACTCAGGCTCTTAGGGTTAGGGTCAGACTCAGGCTCTTAGGGTTAGGGTTAGACTCAGGCTCTTAGGGTGAGGGTTAGACTCAGGCTCTTAGGGTGAGGGTTAGACTCAGGCTCTTAGGGTTAGGGTTAGACTCAGGCTCTTAGGGTTAGGGTTAGACTCAGGCTCTTAGGGTTAGGGTTAGACTCAGGCTCTTAGGGTTAGGGTTAGACTCAGGCTCTTAGGGTGAGGGTTAGACTCAGGCTCTTAGGGTTAGGGTTAGACTCAGGCTCTTCGGGTTAGGGTTACACTCAGGCTCTTAGGGTGAGGGTTAGACTCAGGCTCTTCGGGTTAGGGTTAGACTCAGGCTCTTAGGGTTAGGGTTAGACTCAGGCTCTTAGGGTTAGGGTTAGACTCAGGCTCTTCGGGTTAGGGTTACACTCAGGCTCTTAGGGTGAGGGTTAGACTCAGGCTCTTCGGGTTAGGGTTCGACTCAGGCTCTTAGGGTTAGGGTTAGACTCAGGCTCTTCGGGTTAGGGTTAGACTCAGGCTCTTAGGGTTAGGGTTAGACTCAGGCTCTTAGGGTTAGGGTTAGACTCAGGCTCTTAGGGTTAGGGTTAGACTCAGGCTCTTAGGGTGAGGGTTAGACTCAGGCTCTTAGGGTTAGGGTTAGACTCAGGCTCTTAGGGTGAGGGTTAGACTCAGGCTCTTCGGGTTAGGGTTAGACTCAGGCTCTTAGGGTGAGGGTTAGACTCAGGCTCTTAGGGTGAGGGTTAGACTCAGGCTCTTAGGGTTAGGGTTAGACTCAGGCTCTTCGGGTTAGGGTTAGACTCAGGCTCTTCGGGTTAGGGTTAGACTCAGGCTCTTAGAGTTAGGGTTAGACTCAGGCTCTTCGGGTTAGGGTTAGACTCAGGCTCTTAGGGTTAGGGTTAGACTCAGGCTCTTAGGGTTAGGGTTAGACTCAGGCTCTTAGGGTGAGGGTTAGACTCAGGCTCTTAGGGTTAGGGTTAGACTCAGGCTCTTAGGGTTAGGGTTAGACTCAGGCTCTTAGGGTGAGGGTTAGACTCAGGCTCTTAGGGTTAGGGTTCGACTCAGGCTTTTCGGGTTAGGGTTAGACTCAGGCTCTTAGGGTTAGGGTTAGACTCAGGCTCTTAGGGTTAGGGTTAGACTCAGGCTCTTAGGGTTAGGGTTAGACTCAGGCTCTTAGGGTGAGGGTTAGACTCAGGCTCTTAGGGTTAGGGTTAGACTCAGGCTCTTAGGGTGAGGGTCAGACTCAGGCTCTTAGGGTTAGGGTTAGACTCAGGCTCTTAGGGTGAGGGTTAGACTCAGGCTCTTAGGGTGAGGGTTAGACTCAGGCTCTTAGGGTTAGGGTTAGACTCAGGCTCTTAGGGTTAGGGTTAGACTCAGGCTCTTAGGGTTAGGGTTAGACTCAGGCTCTTAGGGTTAGGGTTAGACTCAGGCTCTTAGGGTTAGGGTTAGACTCAGGCTCTTAGGGTTAGGGTTAGACTCAGGCTCTTAGGGTGAGGGTTAGACTCAGGCTCTTACGGTTAGGGTTAGACTCAGGCTCTTAGGGTTAGGGTTAGACTCAGGCTCTTAGGGTTAGGGTTAGACTCAGGCTCTTAGGGTTAGGGTTAGACTCAGGCTCTTAGGGTGAGGGTTAGACTCAGGCTCTTAGGGTGAGGGTTAGACTCAGGCTCTTCGGGTTAGGGTTCGACTCAGGCTCTTAGGGTGAGGGTTAGACTCAGGCTCTTAGGGTTAGGGTTAGACTCAGGCTCTTAGGGTTAGGGTTAGACTCAGGCTCTTAGGGTTCGGGTTAGACTCAGGCTCTTAGGGTTAGGGTTAGACTCAGGCTCTTAGGGTTAGGGTTAGACTCAGGCTCTTAGGGTTAGGGTTAGACTCAGGCTCTTCGGGTTAGGGTTACACTCAGGCTCTTAGGGTGAGGGTTAGACTCAGGCTCTTAGGGTTAGGGTTAGACTCAGGCTCTTAGGGTTAGGGTTAGACTCAGGCTCTTAGGGTTAGGGTTACACTCAGGCTCTTAGGGTTAGGGTTAGACTCAGGCTCTTAGGGTGAGGGTTAGACTCAGGCTCTTCGGGTTAGGGTTAGACTCAGGCTCTTCGGGTTAGGGTTAGACTCAGGCTCTTAGGGTGAGGGTTAGACTCAGGCTCTTAGGGTTAGGGTTAGACTCAGGCTCTTAGGGTTAGGGTTAGACTCAGGCTCTTCGGGTTAGGGTTAGACTCAGGCTCTTAGGGTGAGGGTTAGACTCAGGCTCTTAGGGTGAGGGTTAGACTCAGGCTCTTCGGGTTAGGGTTACACTCAGGCTCTTAGGGTTAGGGTTACACTCAGGCTCTTAGGGTTAGGGTTAGACTCAGGCTCTTCGGGTTAGGGTTAGACTCAGGCTCTTAGGGTGAGGGTTAGACTCAGGCTCTTAGGGTTAGGGTTAGACTCAGGCTCTTCGGGTTAGTGTTAGACTCAGGCTCTTCGGGTTAGGGTTAGACTCAGGCTCTTAGGGTTAGGGTTAGACTCAGGCTCTTAGGGTGAGGGTTAGACTCAGGCTCTTAGGGTTAGGGTTAGACTCAGGCTCTTAGGGTTAGGGTTAGACTCAGGCTCTTAGGGTGAGGGTTAGACTCAGGCTCTTAGGGTTAGGGTTAGACTCAGGCTCTTAGGGTGAGGGTTAGACTCAGGCTCTTAGGGTTAGGGTTAGACTCAGGCTCTTAGGGTTAGGGTTAGACTCAGGCTCTTAGGGTTAGGGTTAGACTCAGGCTCTTAGGGTGAGGGTTAGACTCAGGCTCTTCGGGTTAGGGTTAGACTCAGGCTCTTCGGGTTAGGGTTAGACTCAGGCTCTTAGGGTTAGGGTTAGACTCAGGCTCTTCGGGTTAGGGTTAGACTCAGGCTCTTAGGGTGAGGGTTAGACTCAGGCTCTTAGGGTTAGGGTTAGACTCAGGCTCTTAGGGTTAGGGTTAGACTCAGGCTCTTAGGGTGAGGGTCAGACTCAGGCTCTTCGGGTTAGGGTTAGACTCAGGCTCTTAGGGTTAGGGTTAGACTCAGGCTCTTAGTTTTAGGGTTAGACTCAGGCTCTTAGAATTAGGGTTAGACTCAGGCTCTTAGGGTGAGGGTTAGACTCAGGCTCTTAGGGTTAGGGTTAGACTCAGGCTCTTAGGGTGAGGGTTAGACTCAGGCTCTTCGGGTTAGGGTTAGACTCAGGCTCTTAGGGTTAGGGTTAGACTCAGGCTCTTAGGGTTAGGGTTAGACTCAGGCTCTTAGGGTTAGGGTTAGACTCAGGCTCTTAGGGTTAGGGTTACACTCAGGCTCTTAGGGTGAGGGTTAGACTCAGGCTCTTAGGGTTAGGGTTAGACTCAGGCTCTTAGGGTTAGGGTTAGACTCAGGCTCTTAGGGTTAGGGTTACACTCAGGCTCTTAGGGTTAGGGTTAGACTCAGGCTCTTAGGGTGAGGGTTAGACTCAGGCTCTTCGGGTTAGGGTTAGACTCAGGCTCTTAGGGTTAGGGTTAGACTCAGGCTCTTAGGGTGAGGGTTAGACTCAGGCTCTTAGGGTTAGGGTTAGACTCAGGCTCTTAGGGTTAGGGTTAGACTCAGGCTCTTAGGGTTAGGGTTAGACTCAGGCTCTTAGGGTGAGGGTTAGACTCAGGCTCTTAGGGTGAGGGTTAGACTCAGGCTCTTCGGGTTAGGGTTACACTCAGGCTCTTAGGGTTAGGGTTACACTCAGGCTCTTAGGGTTAGGGTTAGACTCAGGCTCTTCGGGTTAGGGTTAGACTCAGGCTCTTAGGGTGAGGGTTAGACTCAGGCTCTTAGGGTGAGGGTTAGACTCAGGCTCTTCGGGTTAGTGTTAGACTCAGGCTCTTCGGGTTAGGGTTAGACTCAGGCTCTTAGGGTTAGGGTTAGACTCAGGCTCTTAGGGTGAGGGTTAGACTCAGGCTCTTAGGGTTAGGGTTAGACTCAGGCTCTTAGGGTTAGGGTTAGACTCAGGCTCTTCGGGTTAGAATTAGACTCAGGCTCTTCGGGTTAGAATTAGACTCAGGCTCTTAGGGTTAGGGTTAGACTCAGGCTCTTAGGGTGAGGGTTAGACTCAGGCTCTTAGGGTTAGGGTTAGACTCAGGCTCTTAGGGTTAGGGTTAGACTCAGGCTCTTAGGGTGAGGGTTAGACTCAGGCTCTTAGGGTTAGGGTTAGACTCAGGCTCTTAGGGTGAGGGTTAGACTCAGGCTCTTAGGGTTAGGGTTAGACTCAGGCTCTTCGGGTTAGGGTTAGACTCAGGCTCTTAGGGTTAGGGTTAGACTCAGGCTCTTAGGGTGAGGGTTAGACTCAGGCTCTTAGGGTTAGACTCAGGCTCTTAGGGTGAGGGTTAGACTCAGGCTCTTAGGGTTAGGGTTAGACTCAGGCTCTTAGGGTGAGGGTTAGACTCAGGCTCTTAGGGTGAGGGTTAGACTCAGGCTCTTAGGGTTAGGGTTAGACTCAGGCTCTTAGGGTTAGGGTTAGACTCAGGCTCTTCGGGTTAGGGTTAGACTCAGGCTCTTCGGGTTAGGGTTAGACTCAGGCTCTTAGGGTTAGGGTTAGACTCAGGCTCTTAGGGTTAGGGTTAGACTCAGGCTCTTAGGGTTAGGGTCAGACTCAGGCTCTTCGGGTTAGGGTTAGACTCAGGCTCTTAGGGTTAGGGTTAGACTCAGGCTCTTAGGGTTAGGGTTAGACTCAGGCTCTTAGGGTTAGGGTTAGACGCAGGCTCTTAGGGTTAGGGTTAGACTCAGGCTCTTAGGGTTAGGGTTAGACTCAGGCTCTTAGGGTGAGGGTTAGACTCAGGCTCTTCGGGTGAGGGTTAGACTCAGGCTCTTAGGGTTAGGGTTAGACTCAGGCTCTTAGGGTTAGGGTTAGACTCAGGCTCTTAGGGTTAGGGTTAGACTCAGGCTCTTAGGGTTAGGGTTAGACTCAGGCTCTTAGGGTTAGGGTTAAACTCAGGCTCTTAGGGTTAGGGTTAGACTCAGGCTCTTAGGGTTAGGGTTAGACTCAGGCTCTTAGGGTTAGGGTTAGACTCAGGCTCTTAGGGTTAGGGTTAGACTCAGGCTCTTAGGGTTAGGGTTAGACTCAGGCTCTTAGGGTGAGGGTTAGACTCAGGCTCTTAGGGTGAGGGTTAGACTCAGGCTCTTAGGGTTAGGGTTAGACTCAGGCTCTTAGGGTTAGGGTTAAACTCAGGCTCTTAGGGTTAGGGTTAGACTCAGGCTCTTAGGGTGAGGGTTAGACTCAGGCTCTTAGGGTTAGGGTTAGACTCAGGCTCTTAGGGTGAGGGTTAGACTCAGGCTCTTAGGGTGAGGGTTAGACTCAGGCTCTTAGGGTTAGGGTTACACTCAGGCTCTTAGGGTGAGGGTTACACTCAGGCTCTTAGGGTTAGGGTTAGACTCAGGCTCTTCGGGTTAGGGTTAGACTCAGGCTCTTAGGGTTAGAGTTAGACTCAGGCTCTTCGGGTGAGGGTTAGACTCAGGCTCTTAGGGTGAGGGTTAGACTCAGGCTCTTAGGGTTAGGGTTAGACTCAGGCTCTTCGGGTTAGGGTTAGACTCAGGCTCTTCGGGTTAGGGTTAGACTCAGGCTCTTAGGGTGAGGGTTAGACTCAGGCTCTTAGGGTTAGGGTTAGACTCAGGCTCTTAGGGTTAGGGTTAGACTCAGGCTCTTAGGGTGAGGGTTAGACTCAGGCTCTTAGGGTTAGGGTTAGACTCAGGCTCTTAGGGTGAGGGTTAGACTCAGGCTCTTAGGGTTAGGGTTAGACTCAGGCTCTTAGGGTTAGGGTTAGACTCAGGCTCTTAGGGTGAGGGTTAGACTCAGGCTCTTAGGGTTAGGGTTAGACTCAGGCTCTTCGGGTTAGGGTTAGACTCAGGCTCTTAGGGTTAGGGTTAGACTCAGGCTCTTAGGGTGAGGGTTAGACTCAGGCTCTTAGGGTTAGACTCAGGCTCTTAGGGTGAGGGTTAGACTCAGGCTCTTAGGGTTAGGGTTAGACTCAGGCTCTTAGGGTGAGGGTTAGACTCAGGCTCTTAGGGTGAGGGTTAGACTCAGGCTCTTAGGGTTAGGGTTAGACTCAGGCTCTTAGGGTTAGGGTTAGACTCAGGCTCTTAGGGTTAGGGTTAGACTCAGGCTCTTAGGGTTAGGGTTAGACTCAGGCTCTTAGGGTTAGGGTTAGACTCAGGCTCTTAGGGTGAGGGTTAGACTCAGGCTCTTCGGGTGAGGGTTAGACTCAGGCTCTTAGGGTTAGGGTTAGACTCAGGCTCTTAGGGTTAGGGTTAGACTCAGGCTCTTAGGGTTAGGGTTAAACTCAGGCTCTTAGGGTTAGGGTTAGACTCAGGCGCTTAGGGTTAGGGTTAGACTCAGGCTCTTAGGGTTAGGGTTAGACTCAGGCTCTTAGGGTTAGGGTTAGACTCAGGCTCTTAGGGTGAGGGTTAGACTCAGGCTCTTAGGGTGAGGGTTAGACTCAGGCTCTTAGGGTGAGGGTTAGACTCAGGCTCTTAGGGTTAGGGTTAGATTCAGGCTCTTAGGGTTAGGGTTAAACTCAGGCTCTTAGGGTTAGGGTTAGACTCAGGCTCTTAGGGTGAGGGTTAGACTCAGGCTCTTAGGGTTAGGGTTAGACTCAGGCTCTTAGGGTTAGGGTTAGACTCAGGCTCTTAGGGTTAGGGTTAGACTCAGGCTCTTAGGGTGAGGGTTAGACTCAGGCTCTTAGGGTGAGGGTTACACTCAGGCTCTTAGGGTTAGGGTTACACTCAGGCTCTTCGGGTTAGGGTTAGACTCAGGCTCTTCGGGTTAGGGTTAGACTCAGGCTCTTCGGGTGAGGGTTAGACTCAGGCTCTTCGGGTTAGGGTTAGACTCAGGCTCTTCGGGTTAGGGTTAGACTCAGGCTCTTCGGGTTAGGGTTAGACTCAGGCTCTTAGGGTGAGGGTTAGACTCAGGCTCTTCGGGTTAGGGTTAGACTCAGGCTCTTAGGGTTAGGGTTAGACTCAGGCTCTTAGGGTTAGGGTTAAACTCAGGCTCTTCGGGTTAGGGTTAGACTCAGGCTCTTAGGGTGAGGGTTAGACTCAGGCTCTTAGGGTGAGGGTTAGACTCAGGCTCTTAGGGTTAGGGTTAGACTCAGGCTCTTAGGGTTAGGGTTAAACTCAGGCTCTTAGGGTGAGGGTTAGACTCAGGCTCTTAGGGTTAGGGTTAGACTCAGGCTCTTCGGGTTAGGGTTAGACTCAGGCTCTTAGGGTTAGGGTTAGACTCAGGCTCTTAGGGTTAGGGTTAGACTCAGGCTCTTAGGGTGAGGGTTAGACTCAGGCTCTTAGGGTGAGGGTTAGACTCAGGCTCTTAGGGTTAGGGTTAGACTCAGGCTCTTAGGGTTAGGGTTAAACTCAGGCTCTTAGGGTTAGGGTTAGACTCAGGCTCTTAGGGTGAGGGTTAGACTCAGGCTCTTAGGGTTAGGGTTAGACTCAGGCTCTTAGGGTTAGGGTTAGACTCAGGCTCTTAGGGTGAGGGTTAGACTCAGGCTCTTAGGGTGAGGGTTAGACTCAGGCTCTTAGGGTTAGGGTTAGACTCAGGCTCTTAGGGTGAGGGTTACACTCAGGCTCTTCGGGTTAGGGTTAGACTCAGGCTCTTCGGGTTAGGGTTAGACTCAGGCTCTTCGGGTGAGGGTTAGACTCAGGCTCTTCGGGTTAGGGTTAGACTCAGGCTCTTCGGGTTAGGGTTAGACTCAGGCTCTTCGGGTGAGGGTTAGACTCAGGCTCTTAGGGTTAGGGTTAGACTCAGGCTCTTAGGGTGAGGGTTAGACTCAGGCTCTTAGGGTGAGGGTTAGACTCAGGCTCTTCGGGTTAGGGTTAGACTCAGGCTCTTCGGGTTAGGGTTAGACTCAGGCTCTTCGGGTTAGGGTTAGACTCAGGCTCTTCGGGTTAGGGTTAGACTCAGGCTCTTAGGGTTAGGGTTAGACTCAGGCTCTTAGGGTTAGGGTTAGACTCAGGCTCTTAGGGTGAGGGTTAGACTCAGGCTCTTAGGGTGAGGGTTAGACTCAGGCTCTTAGGGTTAGGGTTAGACTCAGGCTCTTAGGGTGAGGGTTAGACTCAGGCTCTTCGGGTTAGGGTTAGACTCAGGCTCTTAGGGTTAGGGTTAGACTCAGGCTCTTAGGGTGAGGGTTAGACTCAGGCTCTTAGGGTTAGGGTTAGACTCAGGCTCTTAGGGTTAGGGTTAGACTCAGGCTCTTAGGGTGAGGGTTAGACTCAGGCTCTTAGGGTTAGGGTTAAACTCAGGCTCTTCGGGTGAGGGTTAGACTCAGGCTCTTAGGGTTAGGGTTAGACTCAGGCTCTTCGGGTTAGGGTTAGACTCAGGCTCTTCGGGTTAGGGTTAGACTCAGGCTCTTAGAGTTAGGGTTAGACTCAGGCTCTTCGGGTTAGGGTTAGACTCAGGCTCTTAGGGTTAGGGTTAGACTCAGGCTCTTAGGGTTAGGGTTAGACTCAGGCTCTTAGGGTGAGGGTTAGACTCAGGCTCTTAGGGTTAGGGTTAGACTCAGGCTCTTAGGGTTAGGGTTAGACTCAGGCTCTTAGGGTGAGGGTTAGACTCAGGCTCTTAGGGTTAGGGTTCGACTCAGGCTCTTAGGGTGACGGTTAGACTCAGGCTCTTAGGGTTAGGGTTAGACTCAGGCTCTTAGGGCTAGGGTTAGACTCAGGCTCTTAGGGTTAGGGTTAGACTCAGGCTCTTAGGGTGAGGGTTAGACTCAGGCTCTTCGGGTTAGGGTTAGACTCAGGCTCTTAGGGTTAGGGTTAGACTCAGGCTCTTAGGGTTAGGGTTAGACTCAGGCTCTTAGGGTGAGGGTTAGACTCAGGCTCTTAGGGTGAGGGTTAGACTCAGGCTCTTAGGGTTAGGGTTAGACTCAGGCTCTTAGGGTTAGGGTTAGACTCAGGCTCTTAGGGTTAGGGTTAGACTCAGGCTCTTAGGGTTAGGGTTAGACTCAGGCTCTTAGGGTTAGGGTTAGACTCAGGCTCTTAGGGTTAGGGTTAGACTCAGGCTCTTAGGGTTAGGGTTAGACTCAGGCTCTTAGGGTGAGGGTTAGACTCAGGCTCTTAGGGTGAGGGTTAGACTCAGGCTCTTCGGGTTAGGGTTAGACTCAGGCTCTTCGGGTTAGGGTTAGACTCAGGCTCTTAGGGTTAGGGTTAGACTCAGGCTTTTAGGGTGAGGGTTAGACTCAGGCTCTTAGGGTTAGGGTTAGACTCAGGCTCTTAGGGTGAGGGTTAGACTCAGGCTCTTAGGGTGAGGGTTCGACTCAGGCTCTTAGGGTGAGGGTTAGACTCAGGCTCTTAGGGTTAGGGTTAGACTCAGGCTCTTAGGGTTAGGGTTAGACTCAGGCTTTTAGGGTGAGGGTTAGACTCAGGCTCTTAGGGTTAGGGTTAGACTCAGGCTCTTAGGGTGAGGGTTGGACTCAGGCTCTTAGGGTGAGGGTTCGACTCAGGCTCTTAGGGTGAGGGTTAGACTCAGGCTCTTAGGGTTAGGGTTAGACTCAGGCTCTTAGGGTTAGGGTTAGACTCAGGCTCTTAGGGTGAGGGTTAGACTCAGGCTCTTCGGGTTAGGGTTAGACTCAGGCTCTTAGGGTTAGGGTTAGACTCAGGCTCTTCGGGTTAGGGTTAGACTCAGGCTCTTAGGGTTAGGGTTAGACTCAGGCTCTTAGGGTTAGGGTTAGACTCAGGCTCTTCGGGTGAGGGTTAGACTCAGGCTCTTAGGGTTAGGGTTAGACTCAGGCTCTTAGGGTGAGGGTTAGACTCAGGCTCTTAGGGTGAGGGTTAGACTCAGGCTCTTCGGGTTAGGGTTAGACTCAGGCTCTTCGGGTTAGGGTTAGACTCAGGCTCTTCGGGTTAGGGTTAGACTCAGGCTCTTCGGGTTAGGGTTAGACTCAGGCTCTTAGGGTTAGGGTTAGACTCAGGCTCTTAGGGTTAGGGTTAGACTCAGGCTCTTAGGGTGAGGGTTAGACTCAGGCTCTTAGGGTGAGGGTTAGACTCAGGCTCTTAGGGTTAGGGTTAGACTCAGGCTCTTAGGGTGAGGGTTAGACTCAGGCTCTTCGGGTTAGGGTTAGACTCAGGCTCTTAGGGTTAGGGTTAGACTCAGGCTCTTAGGGTGAGGGTTAGACTCAGGCTCTTAGGGTTAGGGTTAGACTCAGGCTCTTAGGGTTAGGGTTAGACTCAGGCTCTTAGGGTGAGGGTTAGACTCAGGCTCTTCGGGTTAGGGTTAGACTCAGGCTCTTCGGGTTAGGGTTAGACTCAGGCTCTTCGGGTGAGGGTTAGACTCAGGCTCTTCGGGTTAGGGTTAGACTCAGGCTCTTCGGGTTAGGGTTAGACTCAGGCTCTTAGAGTTAGGGTTAGACTCAGGCTCTTCGGGTTAGGGTTAGACTCAGGCTCTTAGGGTTAGGGTTAGACTCAGGCTCTTAGGGTTAGGGTTAGACTCAGGCTCTTAGGGTGAGGGTTAGACTCAGGCTCTTAGGGTTAGGGTTAGACTCAGGCTCTTAGGGTTAGGGTTAGACTCAGGCTCTTAGGGTGAGGGTTAGACTCAGGCTCTTAGGGTTAGGGTTCGACTCAGGCTCTTAGGGTGAGGGTTAGACTCAGGCTCTTAGGGTTAGGGTTAGACTCAGGCTCTTAGGGCTAGGGTTAGACTCAGGCTCTTAGGGTTAGGGTTAGACTCAGGCTCTTAGGGTGAGGGTTAGACTCAGGCTCTTCGGGTTAGGGTTAGACTCAGGCTCTTAGGGTTAGGGTTAGACTCAGGCTCTTAGGGTTAGGGTTAGACTCAGGCTCTTAGGGTGAGGGTTAGACTCAGGCTCTTAGGGTGAGGGTTAGACTCAGGCTCTTAGGGTGAGGGTTAGACTCAGGCTCTTAGGGTTAGGGTTAGACTCAGGCTCTTAGGGTTAGGGTTAGACTCAGGCTCTTAGGGTTAGGGTTAGACTCAGGCTCTTAGGGTTAGGGTTAGACTCAGGCTCTTAGGGTTAGGGTTAGACTCAGGCTCTTAGGGTTAGGGTTAGACTCAGGCTCTTAGGGTTAGGGTTAGACTCAGGCTCTTAGGGTGAGGGTTAGACTCAGGCTCTTAGGGTGAGGGTTAGACTCAGGCTCTTCGGGTTAGGGTTAGACTCAGGCTCTTCGGGTTAGGGTTAGACTCAGGCTCTTAGGGTTAGGGTTAGACTCAGGCTTTTAGGGTGAGGGTTAGACTCAGGCTCTTAGGGTTAGGGTTAGACTCAGGCTCTTAGGGTGAGGGTTAGACTCAGGCTCTTAGGGTGAGGGTTCGACTCAGGCTCTTAGGGTGAGGGTTAGACTCAGGCTCTTAGGGTTAGGGTTAGACTCAGGCTCTTAGGGTTAGGGTTAGACTCAGGCTTTTAGGGTGAGGGTTAGACTCAGGCTCTTAGGGTTAGGGTTAGACTCAGGCTCTTAGGGTGAGGGTTAGACTCAGGCTCTTAGGGTGAGGGTTCGACTCAGGCTCTTAGGGTGAGGGTTAGACTCAGGCTCTTAGGGTTAGGGTTAGACTCAGGCTCTTAGGGTTAGGGTTAGACTCAGGCTCTTAGGGTGAGGGTTAGACTCAGGCTCTTCGGGTTAGGGTTAGACTCAGGCTCTTAGGGTTAGGGTTAGACTCAGGCTCTTAGGGTTAGGGTTAGACTCAAGCTCTTAGGGTGAGGGTTAGACTCAGGCTCTTAGGGTTAGGGTTAGACTCAGGCTCTTAGGGTTAGGGTTAGACTCAGGATCTTAGGGTGAGGGTTAGACTCAGGCTCTTAGGGTTAGGGTTAGACTCAGGCTCTTCGGGTTAGGGTTAGACTCAGGCTCTTAGGGTTAGGGTTAGACTCAGGCTCTTAGGGTTAGGGTTAAACTCAGGCTCTTAGGGTTAGGGTTAGACTCAGGCTCTTAGGGTGAGGGTTAGACTCAGGCTCTTAGGGTTAGGGTTAGACTCAGGCTCTTAGGGTGAGGGTTAGACTCAGGCTCTTCGGGTTAGGGTTAGACTCAGGCTCTTAGGGTGAGGGTTAGACTCAGGCTCTTAGGGTGAGGGTTAGACTCAGGCTCTTAGGGTTAGGGTTAGACTCAGGCTCTTCGGGTTAGGGTTAGACTCAGGCTCTTAGAGTTAGGGTTAGACTCAGGCTCTTCGGGTTAGGGTTAGACTCAGGCTCTTAGGGTTAGGGTTAGACTCAGGCTCTTAGGGTTAGGGTTAGACTCAGGCTCTTAGGGTGAGGGTTAGACTCAGGCTCTTAGGGTGAGGGTTAGACTCAGGCTCTTCGGGTGAGGGTTAGACTCAGGCTCTTAGGGTTAGGGTTAGACTCAGGCTCTTAGGGTTAGGGTTAGACTCAGGCTCTTAGGGTTAGGGTTAGACTCAGGCTCTTAGGGTTAGGGTTAAACTCAGGCTCTTAGGGTTAGGGTTAGACTCAGGCTCTTAGGGTTAGGGTTAGACTCAGGCTCTTAGGGTTAGGGTTAGACTCAGGCTCTTAGGGTTAGGGTTAGACTCAGGCTCTTAGGGTGAGGGTTAGACTCAGGCTCTTAGGGTTAGGGTTAGACTCAGGCTCTTAGGGTGAGGGTTAGACTCAGGCTCTTCGGGTTAGGGTTAGACTCAGGCTCTTAGGGTTAGGGTTAAACTCAGGCTCTTAGGGTTAGGGTTAGACTCAGGCTCTTAGGGTGAGGGTTAGACTCAGGCTCTTAGGGTTAGGGTTAGACTCAGGCTCTTAGGGTTAGGGTTAGACTCAGGCTCTTAGGGTTAGGGTTAGACTCAGGCTCTTAGGGTGAGGGTTAGACTCAGGCTCTTAGGGTGAGGGTTACACTCAGGCTCTTAGGGTTAGGGTTACACTCAGGCTCTTCGGGTTAGGGTTAGACTCAGGCTCTTCGGGTTAGGGTTAGACTCAGGCTCTTCGGGTTAGGGTTAGACTCAGGCTCTTCGGGTGAGGGTTAGACTCAGGCTCTTCGGGTTAGGGTTAGACTCAGGCTCTTCGGGTTAGGGTTAGACTCAGGCTCTTAGGGTGAGGGTTAGACTCAGGCTCTTAGGGTTAGGGTTAGACTCAGGCTCTTAGGGTTAGGGTTAGACTCAGGCTCTTAGGGTTAGGGTTAAACTCAGGCTCTTCGGGTTAGGGTTAGACTCAGGCTCTTAGGGTGAGGGTTAGACTCAGGCTCTTAGGGTGAGGGTTAGACTCAGGCTCTTAGGGTTAGGGTTAGACTCAGGCTCTTAGGGTTAGGGTTAAACTCAGGCTCTTAGGGTTAGGGTTAGACTCAGGCTCTTAGGGTTAGGGTTAGACTCAGGCTCTTAGGGTTAGGGTTAGACTCAGGCTCTTAGGGTTAGGGTTAGACTCAGGCTCTTAGGGTTAGGGTTAGACTCAGGCTCTTAGGGTGAGGGTTAGACTCAGGCTCTTAGGGTGAGGGTTAGACTCAGGCTCTTAGGGTTAGGGTTAGACTCAGGCTCTTAGGGTTAGGGTTAAACTCAGGCTCTTAGGGTTAGGGTTAGACTCAGGCTCTTAGGGTGAGGGTTAGACTCAGGCTCTTCGGGTTAGGGTTAAACTCAGGCTCTTCGGGTTAGGGTTAGACTCAGGCTCTTAGGGTGAGGGTTAGACTCAGGCTCTTAGGGTGAGGGTTAGACTCAGGCTCTTAGGGTTAGGGTTAGACTCAGGCTCTTAGGGTTAGGGTTAGACTCAGGCTCTTAGGGTTAGGGTTAGACTCAGGCTCTTCGGGTTAGGGTTAGACTCAGGCTCTTCGGGTTAGGGTTAGACTCAGGCTCTTAGGGTTAGGGTTAGACTCAGGCTCTTAGGGTTAGGGTTAGACTCAGGCTCTTCGAGTGAGGGTTAGACTCAGGCTCTTAGGGTTAGGGTTAGACTCAGGCTCTTAGGGTGAGGGTTAGACTCAGGCTCTTAGGGTTAGGGTTAGACTCAGGCTCTTCGGGTTAGGGTTAGACTCAGGCTCTTCGGGTTAGGGTTAGACTCAGGCTCTTCGGGTTAGGGTTAGACTCAGGCTCTTCGGGTTAGGGTTAGACTCAGGCTCTTAGGGTTAGGGTTAGACTCAGGCTCTTAGGGTGAGGGTTAGACTCAGGCTCTTAGGGTTAGGGTTAGACTCAGGCTCTTAGGGTTAGGGTTAGACTCAGGCTCTTAGGGTTAGGGTTAGACTCAGGCTCTTAGGGTGAGGGTTAGACTCAGGCTCTTAGGGTTAGGGTTAAACTCAGGCTCTTCGGGTTAGGGTTAGACTCAGGCTCTTCGGGTTAGGGTTAGACTCAGGCTCTTCGGGTTAGGGTTAGACTCAGGCTCTTCGGGTTAGGGTTAGACTCAGGCTCTTAGAGTTAGGGTTAGACTCAGGCTCTTCGGGTTAGGGTTAGACTCAGGCTCTTAGGGTTAGGGTTAGACTCAGGCTCTTAGGGTTAGGGTTAGACTCAGGCTCTTAGGGTGAGGGTTAGACTCAGGCTCTTAGGGTTAGGGTTAGACTCAGGCTCTTAGGGTTAGGGTTAGACTCAGGCTCTTAGGGTGAGGGTTAGACTCAGGCTCTTAGGGTTAGGGTTCGACTCAGGCTCTTAGGGTGACGGTTAGACTCAGGCTCTTAGGGTTAGGGTTAGACTCAGGCTCTTAGGGCTAGGGTTAGACTCAGGCTCTTAGGGTTAGGGTTAGACTCAGGCTCTTAGGGTGAGGGTTAGACTCAGGCTCTTCGGGTTAGGGTTAGACTCAGGCTCTTAGGGTTAGGGTTAGACTCAGGCTCTTAGGGTTAGGGTTAGACTCAGGCTCTTAGGGTGAGGGTTAGACTCAGGCTCTTAGGGTGAGGGTTAGACTCAGGCTCTTAGGGTTAGGGTTAGACTCAGGCTCTTAGGGTTAGGGTTAGACTCAGGCTCTTAGGGTTAGGGTTAGACTCAGGCTCTTAGGGTTAGGGTTAGACTCAGGCTCTTAGGGTTAGGGTTAGACTCAGGCTCTTAGGGTGAGGGTTAGACTCAGGCTCTTCGGGTTAGGGTTACACTCAGGCTCTTAGGGTTAGGGTTCGACTCAGGCTCTTAGGGTTAGGGTTAGACTCAGGCTCTTCGGGTTAGGGTTAGACTCAGGCTCTTAGGGTGAGGGTTAGACTCAGGCTCTTAGGGTGAGGGTTAGACTCAGGCTCTTCGGGTTAGTGTTAGACTCAGGCTCTTCGGGTTAGGGTTAGACTCAGGCTCTTAGGGTTAGGGTTAGACTCAGGCTCTTAGGGTGAGGGTTAGACTCAGGCTCTTAGGGTGAGGGTTCGACTCAGGCTCTTAGGGTGAGGGTTAGACTCAGGCTCTTAGGGTTAGGGTTAGACTCAGGCTCTTAGGGTTAGGGTTAGACTCAGGCTCTTAGGGTTAGGGTTAGACTCAGGCTCTTAGGGTGAGGGTTAGACTCAGGCTCTTAGGGTGAGGGTTAGACTCAGGCTCTTAGGGTTAGGGTTAGACTCAGGCTCTTAGGGTTAGGGTTAGACTCAGGCTCTTAGGGTTAGGGTTAGACTCAGGCTCTTAGGGTTAGGGTTAGACTCAGGCTCTTAGGGTTAGGGTTAGACTCAGGCTCTTAGGGTTAGGGTTAGACTCAGGCTCTTAGGGTGAGGGTTAGACTCAGGCTCTTCGGGTTAGGGTTACACTCAGGCTCTTAGGGTTAGGGTTCGACTCAGGCTCTTAGGGTTAGGGTTAGACTCAGGCTCTTCGGGTTAGGGTTAGACTCAGGCTCTTAGGGTGAGGGTTAGACTCAGGCTCTTAGGGTGAGGGTTAGACTCAGGCTCTTCGGGTTAGTGTTAGACTCAGGCTCTTCGGGTTAGGGTTAGACTCAGGCTCTTAGGGTTAGGGTTAGACTCAGGCTCTTAGGGTGAGGGTTAGACTCAGGCTCTTAGGGTGAGGGTTCGACTCAGGCTCTTAGGGTGAGGGTTAGACTCAGGCTCTTAGGGTTAGGGTTAGACTCAGGCTCTTAGGGTTAGGGTTAGACTCAGGCTCTTAGGGTGAGGGTTAGACTCAGGCTCTTAGGGTGAGGGTTAGACTCAGGCTCTTCGGGTTAGGGTTAGACTCAGGCTCTTAGGGTTAGGGTTAGACTCAGGCTCTTAGGGTTAGGGTTAGACTCAAGCTCTTAGGGTGAGGGTTAGACTCAGGCTCTTAGGGTTAGGGTTAGACTCAGGCTCTTAGGGTTAGGGTTAGACTCAGGATCTTAGGGTGAGGGTTAGACTCAGGCTCTTAGGGTTAGGGTTAGACTCAGGCTCTTCGGGTTAGGGTTAGACTCAGGCTCTTAGGGTTAGGGTTAGACTCAGGCTCTTAGGGTTAGGGTTAGACTCAGGCTCTTAGGGTTAGGGTTAGACTCAGGCTCTTAGGGTTAGGGTTAGACTCAGGCTCTTAGGGTGAGGGTTAGACTCAGGCTCTTCGGGTTAGGGTTAGACTCAGGCTCTTAGGGTGAGGGTTAGACTCAGGCTCTTAGGGTGAGGGTTAGACTCAGGCTCTTAGGGTTAGGGTTAGACTCAGGCTCTTCGGGTTAGGGTTAGACTCAGGCTCTTCGGGTTAGGGTTAGACTCAGGCTCTTAGAGTTAGGGTTAGACTCAGGCTCTTCGGGTTAGGGTTAGACTCAGGCTCTTAGGGTTAGGGTTAGACTCAGGCTCTTAGGGTTAGGGTTAGACTCAGGCTCTTAGGGTGAGGGTTAGACTCAGGCTCTTAGGGTTAGGGTTAGACTCAGGCTCTTAGGGTTAGGGTTAGACTCAGGCTCTTAGGGTTAGGGTTAGACTCAGGCTCTTAGGGTGAGGGTTAGACTCAGGCTCTTCGGGTGAGGGTTCGACTCAGGCTCTTAGGGTTAGGGTTCGACTCAGGCTCTTCGGGTTAGGGTTAGACTCAGGCTCTTCGGGTTAGGGTTAGACTCAGGCTCTTCGGGTGAGGGTTAGACTCAGGCTCTTAGGGTGAGGGTTAGACTCAGGCTCTTCGGGTTAGGGTTAGACTCAGGCTCTTAGGGTGAGGGTCAGACTCAGGCTCTTAGGGTTAGGGTTAGACTCAGGCTCTTAGGGTGAGGGTTAGACTCAGGCTCTTAGGGTTAGGGTTAGACTCAGGCTCTTAGGGTTAGGGTTAGACTCAGGCTCTTAGGGTTAGGGTTAGACTCAGGCTCTTAGGGTTAGGGTTAGACTCAGGCTCTTAGGGTTAGGGTTAGACTCAGGCTCTTAGGGTTAGGGTTAGACTCAGGCTCTTAGGGTTAGGCTTAGACTCAAGCTCTTAGGGTGAGGGTTAGACTCAGGCTCTTAGGGTTAGGGTTAGACTCAGGCTCTTAGGGTTAGGGTTAGACTCAGGATCTTAGGGTGAGGGTTAGACTCAGGCTCTTAGGGTTAGGGTTAGACTCAGGCTCTTCGGGTTAGGGTTAGACTCAGGCTCTTAGGGTTAGGGTTAGACTCAGGCTCTTAGGGTTAGGGTTAGACTCAGGCTCTTAGGGTTAGGGTTAGACTCAGGCTCTTAGGGTGAGGGTTAGACTCAGGCTCTTAGGGTTAGGGTTAGACTCAGGCTCTTAGGGTGAGGGTTAGACTCAGGCTCTTCGGGTTAGGGTTAGACTCAGGCTCTTAGGGTGAGGGTTAGACTCAGGCTCTTAGGGTTAGGGTTAGACTCAGGCTCTTAGGGTTAGGGTTAGACTCAGGCTCTTAGGGTGAGGGTTAGACTCAGGCTCTTCGGGTGAGGGTTCGACTCAGGCTCTTAGGGTTAGGGTTCGACTCAGGCTCTTCGGGTTAGGGTTAGACTCAGGCTCTTCGGGTTAGGGTTAGACTCAGGCTCTTCGGGTGAGGGTTAGACTCAGGCTCTTAGGGTGAGGGTTAGACTCAGGCTCTTCGGGTTAGGGTTAGACTCAGGCTCTTAGGGTGAGGGTCAGACTCAGGCTCTTAGGGTTAGGGTTAGACTCAGGCTCTTAGGGTGAGGGTTAGACTCAGGCTCTTAGGGTGAGGGTTAGACTCAGGCTCTTAGGGTTAGGGTTAGACTCAGGCTCTTAGGGTTAGGGTTAGACTCAGGCTCTTAGGGTTAGGGTTAGACTCAGGCTCTTAGGGTTAGGGTTAGACTCAGGCTCTTAGGGTTAGGGTTAGACTCAGGCTCTTAGGGTTAGGGTTAGACTCAGGCTCTTAGGGTGAGGGTTAGACTCAGGCTCTTACGGTTAGGGTTAGACTCAGGCTCTTAGGGTTAGGGTTAGACTCAGGCTCTTAGGGTTAGGGTTAGACTCAGGCTCTTAGGGTGAGGGTTAGACTCAGGCTCTTCGGGTGAGGGTTAGACTCAGGCTCTTCGGGTTAGGGTTCGACTCAGGCTCTTAGGGTGAGGGTTAGACTCAGGCTCTTAGGGTTAGGGTTAGACTCAGGCTCTTAGGGTTAGGGTTAGACTCAGGCTCTTAGGGTTAGGGTTAGACTCAGGCTCTTCGGGTTAGGGTTAGACTCAGGCTCTTAGGGTTAGGGTCAGACTCAGGCTCTTAGGGTTAGGTTTAGACTCAGGCTCTTAGGGTGAGGGTTAGACTCAGGCTCTTAGGGTGAGGGTTAGACTCAGGCTCTTAGGGTTAGGGTTAGACTCAGGCTCTTAGGGTTAGGGTTAGACTCAGGCTCTTAGGGTTAGGGTTAGACTCAGGCTCTTAGGGTTAGGGTTAGACTCAGGCTCTTAGGGTTAGGGTTAGACTCAGGCTCTTAGGGTGAGGGTTAGACTCAGGCTCTTAGGGTGAGGGTTAGACTCAGGCTCTTCGGGTTAGGGTTAGACTCAGGCTCTTAGGGTTAGGGTTAGACTCAGGCTCTTCGGTTTAGGGTTAGACTCAGGCTCTTAGGGTTAGGGTTAGACTCAGGCTCTTAGGGTTAGGGTTAGACTCAGGCTCTTAGGGTGAGGGTTAGACTCAGGCTCTTCGGGTTAGGGTTCGACTCAGGCTCTTAGGGTGAGGGTTAGACTCAGGCTCTTAGGGTGAGGGTTAGACTCAGGCTCTTAGGGTGAGGGTTAGACTCAGGCTCTTAGGGTTAGGGTTAGACTCAGGCTCTTAGGGTTAGGGTTAGACTCAGGCTCTTAGGGTTAGGGTTAGACTCAGGCTCTTAGGGTTAGGGTTAGACTCAGGCTCTTAGGGTTAGGGTTAGACTCAGGCTCTTCGGGTTAGGGTTAGACTCAGGCTCTTAGGGTTAGGGTTAGACTCAGGCTCTTAGGGTTTGGGTTAGACTCAGGCTCTTACGGTTAGGGTTAGACTCAGGCTCTTAGGGTTAGGGTTAGACTCAGGCTCTTAGGGTTAGGGTTAGACTCAGGCTCTTAGGGTGAGGGTTAGACTCAGGCTCTTAGGGTGAGGGTTAGACTCAGGCTCTTCGGGTTAGGGTTCGACTCAGGCTCTTAGGGTGAGGGTTAGACTCAGGCTCTTCGGGTTAGGGTTAGACTCAGGCTCTTCGGGTTAGGGTTAGACTCAGGCTCTTAGGGTTAGGGTTAGACTCAGGCTCTTAGGGTGAGGGTTAGACTCAGGCTCTTCGGGTTAGGGTTAGACTCAGGCTCTTAGGGTTAGGGTCAGACTCAGGCTCTTAGGGTTAGGGTTAGACTCAGGCTCTTAGGGTGAGGGTTAGACTCAGGCTCTTAGGGTGAGGGTTAGACTCAGGCTCTTAGGGTTAGGGTTAGACTCAGGCTCTTAGGGTTAGGGTTAGACTCAGGCTCTTAGGGTTAGGGTTAGACTCAGGCTCTTAGGGTGAGGGTTAGACTCAGGCTCTTAGGGTTAGGGTTAGACTCAGGCTCTTAGGGTGAGGGTTAGACTCAGGCTCTTAGGGTGAGGGTTAGACTCAGGCTCTTCGGGTTAGGGTTAGACTCAGGCTCTTCGGGTTAGGGTTAGACTCAGGCTCTTAGGGTTAGGGTTAGACTCAGGCTCTTCGGTTTAGGGTTAGACTCAGGCTCTTAGGGTTAGGGTTAGACTCAGGCTCTTCGGGTTAGGGTTAGACTCAGGCTCTTAGGGTTAGGGTTAGACTCAGGCTGTTAGGGTGAGGGTTAGACTCAGGCTCTTAGGGTTAGGGTTAGACTCAGGCTCTTAGGGTGAGGGTTAGACTCAGGCTCTTCGGGTTAGGGTTAGACTCAGGCTCTTCGGGTTAGGGTTAGACTCAGGCTCTTCGGGTTAGGGTTAGACTCAGGCTCTTAGGGTTAGGGTTAGTCTCAGGCTCTTAGGGTTAGGGTTAGACTCAGGCTCTTAGGGTTAGGGTTAGACTCAGGCTCTTAGGGTTAGGGTTAGACTCAGGCTCTTAGGGTTAGGGTTAGACTCAGGCTCTTAGGGTTAGGGTTAGACTCAGGCTCTTAGGGTTAGGGTTAGACTCAGGCTCTTAGGGTGAGGGTTAGACTCAGGCTCTTACGGTTAGGGTTAGACTCAGGCTCTTAGGGTTAGGGTTAGACTCAGGCTCTTAGGGTTAGGGTTAGACTCAGGCTCTTAGGGTGAGGGTTAGACTCAGGCTCTTAGGGTGAGGGTTAGACTCAGGCTCTTCGGGTTAGGGTTCGACTCAGGCTCTTAGGGTGAGGGTTAGACTCAGGCTCTTCGGGTTAGGGTTAGACTCAGGCTCTTCGGGTTAGGGTTAGACTCAGGCTCTTAGGGTTAGGGTTAGACTCAGGCTCTTAGGGTTAGGGTTAGACTCAGGCTCTTAGGGTTAGGGTCAGACTCAGGCTCTTAGGGTTAGGGTTAGACTCAGGCTCTTAGGGTGAGGGTTAGACTCAGGCTCTTAGGGTGAGGGTTAGACTCAGGCTCTTAGGGTTAGGGTTAGACTCAGGCTCTTAGGGTTAGGGTTAGACTCAGGCTCTTAGGGTTAGGGTTAGACTCAGGCTCTTAGGGTGAGGGTTAGACTCAGGCTCTTAGGGTGAGGGTTAGACTCAGGCTCTTCGGGTTAGGGTTAGACTCAGGCTCTTCGGGTTAGGGTTAGACTCAGGCTCTTAGGGTTAGGGTTAGACTCAGGCTCTTCGGTTTAGGGTTAGACTCAGGCTCTTAGGGTTAGGGTTAGACTCAGGCTCTTCGGGTTAGGGTTAGACTCAGGCTCTTAGGGTGAGGGTTAGACTCAGGCTCTTAGGGTGAGGGTTAGACTCAGGCTCTTCGGGTTAGTGTTAGACTCAGGCTCTTCGGGTTAGGGTTAGACTCAGGCTCTTAGGGTTAGGGTTAGACTCAGGCTCTTAGGGTGAGGGTTAGACTCAGGCTCTTAGGGTTAGGGTTAGACTCAGGCTCTTAGGGTTAGGGTTAGACTCAGGCTCTTCGGGTTAGAATTAGACTCAGGCTCTTCGGGTTAGGGTTAGACTCAGGCTCTTCGGGTTAGGGTTAGACTCAGGCTCTTAGGGTTAGGGTTAGACTCAGGCTCTTAGGGTGAGGGTTCGACTCAGGCTCTTCGGGTGAGGGTTAGACTCAGGCTCTTCGGGTGAGGGTTAAACTCAGGCTCTTCGGGTTAGGGTTAGACTCAGGCTCTTCGGGTTAGGGTTAGACTCAGGCTCTTAGGGTTAGGGTTAGACTCAGGCTCTTCGGGTTAGGGTTAGACTCAGGCTCTTCGGGTTAGGGTTAGACTCAGGCTCTTAGGGTTAGGGTTAGACTCAGGCTCTTAGGGTGAGGGTTAGACTCAGGCTCTTAGGGTTAGGGTTAGACTCAGGCTCTTAGGGTGAGGGTTAGACTCAGGCTCTTAGGGTGAGGGTTAGACTCAGGCTCTTCGGGTTAGGGTTAGACTCAGGCTCTTAGGGTTAGGGTTAGACTCAGGCTCTTAGGGTTTGGGTTAGACTCAGGCTCTTAGGGTTAGGGTTAGACTCAGGCCCTTAGGGTTAGGGTTAGACTCAGGCTCTTAGGGTTAGGGTTAGACTCAGGCTCTTAGGGTGAGGGTTAGACTCAGGCTCTTAGGGTGAGGGTTAGACTCAGGCTCTTAGGGTTAGGGTTAGACTCAGGCTCTTAGAGTTAGGGTTAGACTCAGGCTCTTCGGGTTAGGGTTAGACTCAGGCTCTTAGGGTTAGGGTTAGACTCAGGCTCTTAGGGTTAGGGTTAGACTCAGGCTCTTAGGGTGAGGGTTAGACTCAGGCTCTTAGGGTTAGGGTTAGACTCAGGCTCTTAGGGTGAGGGTTAGACTCAGGCTCTTAGGGTTAGGGTTAGACTCAGACTCTTCGGGTTAGGGTTAGACTCAGGCTCTTCGGGTTAGGGTTAGACTCAGGCTCTTAGGGTTAGGGTTAGACTCAGGCTCTTAGGGTTAGGGTTAGACTCAGGCTCTTAGGGTGAGGGTTAGACTCAGGCTCTTAGGGTTAGGGTTAGACTCAGGCTCTTAGGGTTAGGGTTAGACTCAGGCTCTTAGGGTTAGGGTTAGACTCAGGCTCTTAGGGTGAGGGTTAGACTCAGGCTCTTAGGGTTAGGGTTAGACTCAGGCTCTTCGGGTGAGGGTTAGACTCAGGCTCTTAGGGTTAGGGTTAGACTCAGGCTCTTAGGGTGAGGGTTAGACTCAGGCTCTTAGGGTGAGGGTTAGACTCAGGCTCTTAGGGTGAGGGTTAGACTCAGGCTCTTCGGGTTAGGGTTAGACTCAGGCTCTTAGGGTTAGGGTTAGACTCAGGCTCTTAGGGTTTGGGTTAGACTCAGGCTCTTAGGGTTAGGGTTAGACTCAGGCTCTTAGGGTTAGGGTTAGACTCAGGCCCTTAGGGTTAGGGTTAGACTCAGGCTCTTAGGGTTAGGGTTAGACTCAGGCTCTTAGGGTGAGGGTTAGACTCAGGCTCTTAGGGTTAGGGTTAGACTCAGGCTCTTAGGGTGAGGGTTAGACTCAGTCTCTTAGGGTGAGGGTTAGACTCAGGCTCTTAGGGTTAGGGTTAGACTCAGGCTCTTAGGGTTAGGGTTAGACTCAGGCTCTTAGGGTTAGGGTTAGACTCAGGCTCTTAGGGTGAGGGTTAGACTCAGGCTCTTAGGGTTAGGGTTAGACTCAGGCTCTTAGGGTGAGGGTTAGACTCAGGCTCTTAGGGTGAGGGTTAGACTCAGGCTCTTAGGGTTAGGGTTAGACTCAGGCTCTTAGGGTGAGGGTTAGACTCAGGCTCTTCGGGTTAGGGTTCGACTCAGGCTCTTAGGGTGAGGGTTAGACTCAGGCTCTTAGGGTTAGGGTTAGACTCAGGCTCTTAGGGTTAGGGTTAGACTCAGGCTCTTCGGGTTAGGGTTAGACTCAGGCTCTTAGGGTTAGGGTTAGACTCAGGCTCTTAGGGTTAGGGTTAGACTCAGGCTCTTAGGGTTAGGGTTAGACTCAGGCTCTTCGGGTTAGGGTTAGACTCAGGCTCTTAGGGTGAGGGTTAAACTCAGGCTCTTAGGGTGAGGGTTAGACTCAGGCTCTTAGGGTTAGGGTTAGACTCAGGCTCTTAGGGTTAGGGTTAGACTCAGGCTCTTCGGGTTAGGGTTAGACTCAGGCTCTTAGGGTTAGGGTTAGACTCAGGCTCTTCGGGTTAGGGTTAGACTCAGGCTCTTAGGGTGAGGGTTAGACTCAGGCTCTTCGGGTTAGGGTTAGACTCAGGCTCTTAGGGTTAGGGTTAGACTCAGGCTCTTAGGGTTAGGGTTAGACTCAGGCTCTTAGGGTTAGGGTTAGACTCAGGCTCTTAGGGTTAGGGTTAGGGTTAGGGTTAGGGTTAGGGTTAGGGTTAGGGTTAGACTCAGGCTCTTCGGGTTAGGGTTAGACTCAGGCTCTTAGGGTGAGGGTTAGACTCAGGCTCTTAGGGTGAGGGTTAGACTCAGGCTCTTCGGGTTAGGGTTAGACTCAGGCTCTTAGGGTGAGGGTTAGACTCAGGCTCTTAGGGTTAGGGTTAGACTCAGGCTCTTAGGGTGAGGGTTAGACTCAGGCTCTTCGGGTTAGGGTTAGACTCAGGCTCTTAGGGTTAGGGTCAGACTCAGGCTCTTAGGGTGAGGGTTAGACTCAGGCTCTTAGGGTTAGGGTTAGACTCAGGCTCTTAGGGTTAGGGTTAGACTCAGGCTCTTAGGGTTAGGGTTAGACTCAGGCTCTTCGGGTTAGGGTTAGACTCAGGCTCTTAGGGTTAGGGTTAGACTCAGGCTCTTAGGGTGAGGGTTAGACTCAGGCTCTTAGGGTGAGGGTTAGACTCAGGCTCTTAGGGTTAGGGTTAGACTCAGGCTCTTAGGGTGAGGGTTAGACTCAGGCTCTTAGGGTTAGGGTTAGACTCAGGCTCTTAGGGTTAGGGTTAGACTCAGGCTCTTCGGGTTAGGGTTAGACTCAGGCTCTTCGGTTTAGGGTTAGACTCAGGCTCTTACGGTTAGGGTTAGACTCAGGCTCTTCGGGTTAGGGTTAGACTCAGGCTCTTAGGGTTAGGGTTAGACTCAGGCTCTTAGGGTTAGGGTTAGACTCAGGCTCTTAGGGTGAGGGTTAGACTCAGGCTCTTCGGGTTAGGGTTAGACTCAGGCTCTTCGGGTTAGGGTTAGACTCAGGCTCTTCGGGTTAGGGTTAGACTCAGGCTCTTCGGGTTAGGGTTAGACTCAGGCTCTTAGGGTTAGGGTTAGACTCAGGCTCTTAGGGTGAGGGTTCGACTCAGGCTCTTCGGGTGAGGGTTAGACTCAGGCTCTTCGGGTGAGGGTTAGACTCAGGCTCTTAGGGTTAGGGTTAGACTCAGGCTCTTCGGGTTAGGGTTAGACTCAGGCTCTTAGGGTTAGGGTTAGACTCAGGCTCTTCGGGTTAGGGTTAGACTCAGGCTCTTAGGGTTAGGGTTAGACTCAGGCTCTTAGGGTTAGGGTTAGACTCAGGCTCTTAGGGTGAGGGTTAGACTCAGGCTCTTAGGGTTAGGGTTAGACTCAGGCTCTTAGGGTGAGGGTTAGACTCAGGCTCTTAGGGTGAGGGTTAGACTCAGGCTCTTAGGGTGAGGGTTAGACTCAGGCTCTTAGGGTTAGGGTTAGACTCAGGCTCTTAGGGTTAGGGTTAGACTCAGGCTCTTAGGGTTTGGGTTAGACTCAGGCTCTTAGGGTTAGGGTTAGACTCAGGCTCTTAGGGTTAGGGTTAGACTCAGGCCCTTAGGGTTAGGGTTAGACTCAGGCTCTTAGGGTTAGGGTTAGACTCAGGCTCTTAGGGTGAGGGTTAGACTCAGGCTTTTAGGGTGAGGGTTAGACTCAGGCTCTTAGGGTTAGGGTTAGACTCAGGCTCTTAGAGTTAGGGTTAGACTCAGGCTCTTCGGGTTAGGGTTAGACTCAGGCTCTTAGGGTTAGGGTTAGACTCAGGCTCTTAGGGTGAGGGTTAGACTCAGGCTCTTAGGGTGAGGGTTAGACTCAGGCTCTTAGGGTGAGGGTTAGACTCAGGCTCTTAGGGTTAGGGTTAGACTCAGGCTCTTAGGGTGAGGGTTAGACTCAGGCTCTTAGGGTTAGGGTTAGACTCAGGCTCTTCGGGTTAGGGTTAGACTCAGGCTCTTAGGGTTAGGGTTAGACTCAGGCTCTTCGGGTTAGGGTTAGACTCAGGCTCTTAGGGTGAGGGTTAGACTCAGGCTCTTAGGGTTAGGGTTAGACTCAGGCTCTTAGGGTTAGGGTTAGACTCAGGCTCTTAGGGTGAGGGTTAGACTCAGGCTCTTAGGGTGAGGGTTAGACTCAGGCTCTTAGGGTTAGGGTTAGACTCAGGCTCTTAGGGTTAGGGTTAGACTCAGGCTCTTAGGGTGAGGGTTAGACTCAGGCTCTTCGGGTTAGGGTTCGACTCAGGCTCTTAGGGTTAGGGTTAGACTCAGGCTCTTCGGGTTAGGGTTAGACTCAGGCTCTTCGGGTTAGGGTTAGACTCAGGCTCTTAGGGTTAGGGTTAGACTCAGGCTCTTAGGGTGAGGGTTAGACTCAGGCTCTTCGGGTTAGGGTTAGACTCAGGCTCGTAGGGTTAGGGTCAGACTCAGGCTCTTAGGGTTAGGGTTAGACTCAGGCTCTTAGGGTGAGGGTTAGACTCAGGCTCTTAGGGTGAGGGTTAGACTCAGGCTCTTAGGGTTAGGGTTAGACTCAGGCTCTTAGGGTTAGGGTTAGACTCAGGCTCTTAGGGTTAGGGTTAGACTCAGGCTCTTAGGGTGAGGGTTAGACTCAGGCTCTTAGGGTTAGGGTTAGACTCAGGCTCTTAGGGTTAGGGTTAGACTCAGGCTCTTCGGGTTAGGGTTAGACTCAGGCTCTTAGGGTGAGGGTTAGACTCAGGCTCTTAGGGTGAGGGTTAGACTCAGGCTCTTCGGGTTAGGGTTAGACTCAGGCTCTTCGGGTTAGGGTTAGACTCAGGCTCTTAGGGTTAGGGTTAGACTCAGGCTCTTCGGTTTAGGGTTAGACTCAGGCTCTTAGGGTTAGGGTTAGACTCAGGCTCTTCGGGTTAGGGTTAGACTCAGGCTCTTAGGGTTAGGGTTAGACTCAGGCTCTTAGGGTGAGGGTTAGACTCAGGCTCTTCGGGTTAGGGTTAGACTCAGGCTCTTCGGGTTAGGGTTAGACTCAGGCTCTTCGGGTTAGGGTTAGACTCAGGCTCTTCGGGTTAGGGTTAGACTCAGGCTCTTAGGGTGAGGGTTAGACTCAGGCTCTTCGGGTTAGGGTTAGACTCAGGCTCTTAGGGTTAGGGTTAGACTCAGGCTCTTAGGGTTAGGGTTAGACTCAGGCTCTTCGGGTTAGGGTTAGACTCAGGCTCTTCGGGTTAGGGTTAGACTCAGGCTCTTAGGGTTAGGGTTAGACTCAGGCTCTTAGGGTTAGGGTTAGACTCAGGCTCTTAGGGTGAGGGTTAGACTCAGGCTCTTAGGGTTAGGGTTAGACTCAGGCTCTTAGGGTTAGGGTTAGACTCAGGCTCTTAGGGTTAGGGTTAGACTCAGGCTCTTAGGGTGAGGGTTAGACTCAGGCTCTTCGGGTTAGGGTTAGACTCAGGCTCTTCGGGTTAGGGTTAGACTCAGGCTCTTCGGGTTAGGGTTAGACTCAGGCTCTTAGGGTTAGGGTTAGACTCAGGCTCTTAGGGTGAGGGTTAGACTCAGGCTCTTCGGGTTAGGGTTAGACTCAGGCTCTTAGGGTGAGGGTTAGACTCAGGCTCTTAGGGTGAGGGTTAGACTCAGGCTCTTCGGGTTAGGGTTAGACTCAGGCTCTTAGGGTTAGGGTTAGACTCAGGCTCTTAGGGTTTGGGTTAGACTCAGGCTCTTCGGGTTAGGGTTAGACTCAGGCCCTTAGGGTTAGGGTTAGACTCAGGCTCTTAGGGTTAGGGTTAGACTCAGGCTCTTCGGGTGAGGGTTAGACTCAGGCTCTTAGGGTTAGGGTTAGACTCAGGCTCTTAGGGTGAGGGTTAGACTCAGTCTCTTAGGGTGAGGGTTAGACTCAGGCTCTTAGGGTTAGGGTTAGACTCAGGCTCTTAGGGTTAGGGTTAGACTCAGGCTCTTAGGGTTAGGGTTAGACTCAGGCTCTTAGGGTGAGGGTTAGACTCAGGCTCTTAGGGTTAGGGTTAGACTCAGGCTCTTACGGTTAGGGTTAGACTCAGGCTCTTACGGTTAGGGTTAGACTCAGGCTCTTAGGGTTAGGGTTAGACTCAGGCTCTTAGGGTTAGGGTTCGACTCAGGCTCTTAGGGTGAGGGTTAGACTCAGGCTCTTAGGGTTAGGGTTAGACTCAGGCTCTTAGGGTTAGGGTTAGACTCAGGCTCTTCGGGTTAGGGTTAGACTCAGGCTCTTAGGGTTAGGGTTAGACTCAGGCTCTTAGGGTTAGGGTTAGACTCAGGCTCTTAGGGTTAGGGTTAGACTCAGGCTCTTCGGGTTAGGGTTAGACTCAGGCTCTTCGGGTTAGGGTTAGACTCAGGCTCTTAGGGTTAGGGTTAGACTCAGGCTCTTCGGGTTAGGGTTAGACTCAGGCTCTTAGGGTGAGGGTTAGACTCAGGCTCTTAGGGTGAGGGTTAGACTCAGGCTCTTAGCGTGAGGGTTAGACTCAGGCTCTTAGGGTTAGGGTTAGACTCAGGCTCTTCGGGTTAGGGTTAGACTCAGGCTCTTAGGGTTAGGGTTAGACTCAGGCTCTTAGGGTTAGGGTTAGACTCAGGCTCTTAGGGTGAGGGTTAGACTCAGGCTCTTAGGGTGAGGGTTAGACTCAGGCTCTTAGGGTTAGGGTTAGACTCAGGCTCTTAGGGTTAGGGTTAGACTCAGGCTCTTAGGCTGAGGGTTAGACTAAGGCTCTTCGGGTTAAGGTTAGACTCAGGCTCTTAGGGTTAGGGTTAGACTCAGGCTCTTAGGGTGAGGGTTAGACTCAGGCTCTTAGGGTTAGGGTTCGACTCAGGCTCTTAGGGTTAGGGTTAGACTCAGGCTCTTCGGGTTAGGGTTAGACTCAGGCTCTTAGGGTTAGGGTTAGCCTCAGGCTCTTAGGGTTAGGGTTAGACTCAGGCTCTTCGGGTTAGGGTTAGACTCAGGCTCTTAGGGTTAGGGTTAGACTCAGGCTCTTAGGGTTAGGGTTAGACTCAGGCTCTTAGGGTGAGGGTTAGACTCAGGCTCTTAGGGTTAGGGTTAGACTCAGGCTCTTAGGGTTAGGGTTAGACTCAGGCTCTTAGGGTTAGGTTTAGACTCAGGCTCTTCGGGTTAGGGTTAGACTCAGGCTCTTAGGGTTAGGGTTAGACTCAGGCTCTTAGGGTGAGGGTTAGACTCAGGCTCTTAGGGTGAGGGTTAGACTCAGGCTCTTAGGGTTAGGGTTAGACTCAGGCTCTTAGGGTTAGGGTTAGACTCAGGCTCTTCGGGTTAGGGTTAGACTCAGGCTCTTAGGGTTAGGGTTAGACTCAGGCTCTTAGGGTGAGGGTTAGACTCAGGCTCTTAGGGTTAGGGTTAGACTCAGGCTCTTAGGGTGAGGGTTAGACTCAGGCTCTTAGGGTTAGGGTTAGACTCAGGCTCTTAGGGTTAGGGTTAGACTCAGGCTCTTAGGGTTAGGGTTAGACTCAGGCTCTTAGGGTGAGGGTTAGACTCAGGCTCTTAGGGTGAGGGTTAGACTCAGGCTCTTCGGGTTAGGGTTCGACTCAGGCTCTTAGGGTGAGGGTTAGACTCAGGCTCTTAGGGTGAGGGTTAGACTCAGGCTCTTAGGGTTAGGGTTAGACTCAGGCTCTTCGGGTTAGGGTTAGACTCAGGCTCTTAGGGTTAGGGTTAGACTCAGGCTCTTAGGGTGAGGGTTAGACTCAGGCTCTTTGGGTTAGGGTTAGACTCAGGCTCTTAGGGTGAGGGTTAGACTCAGGCTCTTAGGGTTAGGGTTAGACTCAGGCTCTTAGGGTTAGGGTTAGACTCAGGCTCTTAGGGTGAGGGTTAGACTCAGGCTCTTCGGGTTAGGGTTAGACTCAGGCTCTTAGGGTTAGGGTTAGACTCAGGCTCTTCGGGTTAGGGTTAGACTCAGGCTCTTAGGGTTAGGGTTCGACTCAGGCTCTTAGGGTGAGGGTTAGACTCAGGCTCTTAGCGTGAGGGTTAGACTCAGGCTCTTAGGGTTAGGGTTAGACTCAGGCTCTTCGGGTTAGGGTTAGATTCAGGCCCTTAGGGTTAGGGTTAGACTCAGGCTCTTCGGGTTAGGGTTAGACTCAGGCTCTTAGGGTTAGGGTTAGACTCAGGCTCTTAGGGTGAGGGTTAGACTCAGGCTCTTAGGGTTAGGGTTAGACTCAGGCTCTTAGGGTGAGGGTTAGACTCAGGCTCTTAGGGTGAGGGTTAGACTCAGGCTCTTAGGGTTAGGGTTAGACTCAGGCTCTTAGGGTTAGGGTTAGACTCAGGCTCTTCGGGTTAGGGTTAGACTCAGGCTCTTAGGGTTAGGGTTAGACTCAGGCTCTTAGGGTGAGGGTTAGACTCAGGCTCTTAGGGTTAGGGTTAGACTCAGGCTCTTAGGGTTAGGGTTAGACTCAGGCTCTTAGGGTTAGGGTTAGACTCAGGCTCTTAGGGTGAGGGTTAGACTCAGGCTCTTAGGGTTAGGGTTAGACTCAGGCTCTTAGGGTGAGGGTTAGACTCAGGCTCTTCGGGTTAGGGTTCGACTCAGGCTCTTAGGGTGAGGGTTAGACTCAGGCTCTTAGGGTGAGGGTTAGACTCAGGCTCTTAGGGTTAGGGTTAGACTCAGGCTCTTCGGGTTAGGGTTAGACTCAGGCTCTTAGGGTTAGGGTTAGACTCAGGCTCTTAGGGTGAGGGTTAGACTCAGGCTCTTCGGGTTAGGGTTAGACTCAGGCTCTTAGGGTTAGGGTTAGACTCAGGCTCTTAGGGTTAGGGTTAGACTCAGGCTCTTAGGGTGAGGGTTAGACTCAGGCTCTTCGGGTTAGGGTTAGACTCAGGCTCTTAGGGTTAGGGTTAGACTCAGGCTCTTCGGGTTAGGGTTAGACTCAGGCTCTTAGGGTGAGGGTTAGACTCAGGCTCTTAGGGTGAGGGTTAGACTCAGGCTCTTAGCGTGAGGGTTAGACTCAGGCTCTTAGGGTTAGGGTTAGACTCAGGCTCTTCGGGTTAGGGTTAGATTCAGGCTCTTAGGGTTAGGGTTAGACTCAGGCTCTTAGGGTTAGGGTTAGACTCAGGCTCTTAGGGTGAGGGTTAGACTCAGGCTCTTAGGGTGAGGGTTAGACTCAGGCTCTTAGGGTTAGGGTTAGACTCAGGCTCTTAGGGTTAGGGTTAGACTCAGGCTCTTAGGGTTAGGGTTAGACTCAGGCTCTTAGGGTGAGGGTTAGACTCAGGCTCTTAGGGTTAGGGTTAGACTCAGGCTCTTAGGGTGAGGGTTAGACTCAGGCTCTTCGGGTTAGGGTTAGACTCAGGCTCTTCGGGTTAGGGTTAGACTCAGGCTCTTCGGGTTAGGGTTAGACTCAGGCTCTTCGGGTTAGGGTTAGACTCAGGCTCTTCGGGTTAGGGTTAGACTCAGGCTCTTAGGGTTAGGGTTAGACTCAGGCTCTTAGGGTGAGGGTTAGACTCAGGCTCTTCGGGTTAGGGTTAGACTCAGGCTCTTAGGGTGAGGGTTAGACTCAGGCTCTTAGGGTGAGGGTTAGACTCAGGCTCTTCGGGTTAGGGTTAGACTCAGGCTCTTAGGGTTAGGGTTAGACTCAGGCTCTTAGGGTTTGGGTTAGACTCAGGCTCTTCGGGTTAGGGTTAGACTCAGGCCCTTAGGGTTAGGGTTAGACTCAGGCTCTTAGGGTTAGGGTTAGACTCAGGCTCTTAGGGTGAGGGTTAGACTCAGGCTCTTAGGGTTAGGGTTAGACTCAGGCTCTTAGGGTGAGGGTTAGACTCAGTCTCTTAGGGTGAGGGTTAGACTCAGGCTCTTAGGGTTAGGGTTAGACTCAGGCTCTTAGGGTTAGGGTTAGACTCAGGCTCTTCGGGTTAGGGTTAGACTCAGGCTCTTAGGGTTAGGGTTAGACTCAGGCTCTTAGGGTTAGGGTTAGACTCAGGCTCTTAGGGTTAGGGTTAGACTCAGGCTCTTAGGGTTAGGGTTAGACTCAGGCTCTTCGGGTTAGGGTTAGACTCAGGCTCTTAGGGTTAGGGTTAGACTCAGGCTCTTCGGGTTAGGGTTAGACTCAGGCTCTTAGGGTGAGGGTTAGACTCAGGCTCTTAGGGTTAGGGTTAGACTCAGGCTCTTAGCGTGAGGGTTAGACTCAGGCTCTTAGGGTTAGGGTTAGACTCAGGCTCTTCGGGTTAGGGTTAGACTCAGGCTCTTAGGGTTAGGGTTAGACTCAGGCTCTTAGGGTTAGGGTTAGACTCAGGCTCTTAGGGTGAGGGTTAGACTCAGGCTCTTCGGGTTAGGGTTAGACTCAGGCTCTTAGGGTTAGGGTTAGACTCAGGCTCTTCGGGTTAGGGTTAGACTCAGGCTCTTAGGGTGAGGGTTAGACTCAGGCTCTTAGGGTGAGGGTTAGACTCAGGCTCTTAGCGTGAGGGTTAGACTCAGGCTCTTAGGGTTAGGGTTAGACTCAGGCTCTTCGGGTTAGGGTTAGATTCAGGCTCTTAGGGTTAGGGTTAGACTCAGGCTCTTAGGGTTAGGGTTAGACTCAGGCTCTTAGGGTTAGGGTTAGACTCAGGCTCTTCGGGTTAGGGTTAGACTCAGGCTCTTAGGGTTAGGGTTAGACTCAGGCTCTTAGGGTTAGGGTTAGACTCAGGCTCTTAGGGTTAGGGTTAGACTCAGGCTCTTAGGGTGAGGGTTAGACTCAGGCTCTTAGGGTTAGGGTTAGACTCAGGCTCTTAGGGTGAGGGTTAGACTCAGGCTCTTAGGGTTAGGGTTAGACTCAGGCTCTTAGGGTTAGGGTTAGACTCAGGCTCTTAGGGTTAGGGTTAGACTCAGGCTCTTCGGGTTAGGGTTAGACTCAGGCTCTTAGGGTTAGGGTTAGACTCAGGCTCTTAGGGTTAGGGTTAGACTCAGGCTCTTAGGGTGAGGGTTAGACTCAGGCTCTTCGGGTTAGGGTTAGACTCAGGCTCTTAGGGTTAGGGTTAGACTCAGGCTCTTAGGGTGAGGGTTAGACTCAGGCTCTTAGGGTTAGGGTTAGACTCAGGCTCTTCGGGTTAGGGTTAGACTCAGGCTCTTAGGGTGAGGGTTAGACTCAGGCTCTTAGGGTGAGGGTTAGACTCAGGCTCTTAGCGTGAGGGTTAGACTCAGGCTCTTAGGGTTAGGGTTAGACTCAGGCTCTTCGGGTTAGGGTTAGATTCAGGCTCTTAGGGTTAGGGTTAGACTCAGGCTCTTAGGGTGAGGGTTAGACTCAGGCTCTTAGGGTGAGGGTTAGACTCAGGCTCTTAGGGTGAGGGTTAGACTCAGGCTCTTAGGGTTAGGGTTAGACTCAGGCTCTTAGGGTTAGGGTTAGACTCAGGCTCTTAGGGTTAGGGTTAGACTCAGGCTCTTAGGGTGAGGGTTAGACTCAGGCTCTTAGGGTTAGGGTTAGACTCAGGCTCTTAGGGTGAGGGTTAGACTCAGGCTCTTACGGTTAGGGTTAGACTCAGGCTCTTAGGGTTAGGGTTAGACTCAGGCTCTTAGGGTTAGGGTTCGACTCAGGCTCTTAGGGTGACGGTTAGACTCAGGCTCTTAGGGTTAGGGTTAGACTCAGGCTCTTAGGGTTAGGGTTAGACTCAGGCTCTTCGGGTTAGGGTTAGACTCAGGCTCTTAGGGTTAGGGTTAGACTCAGGCTCTTAGGGTTAGGGTTAGACTCAGGCTCTTAGGGTTAGGGTTAGACTCAGGCTCTTAGGGTTAGGGTTAGACTCAGGCTCTTCGGGTTAGGGTTAGACTCAGGCTCTTAGGGTTAGGGTTAGACTCAGGCTCTTCGGGTTAGGGTTAGACTCAGGCTCTTAGGGTGAGGGTTAGACTCAGGCTCTTAGGGTGAGGGTTAGACTCAGGCTCTTAGCGTGAGGGTTAGACTCAGGCTCTTAGGGTTAGGGTTAGACTCAGGCTCTTCGGGTTAGGGTTAGACTCAGGCTCTTAGGGTTAGGGTTAGACTCAGGCTCTTAGGGTTAGGGTTAGACTCAGGCTCTTAGGGTTAGGGTTAGACTCAGGCTCTTAGGGTGAGGGTTAGACTCAGGCTCTTAGGGTTAGGGTTAGACTCAGGCTCTTAGGGTTAGGGTTAGACTCAGGCTCTTAGGCTGAGGGTTAGACTC